>NW_024467458.1:0-12001 GCF_001561935.1 Penicillium griseofulvum | reverse complement strand
TCTATATAAGATATAGATCTTTTAAATATAAGGTTATACCTTTCGGCTTTATAAATAGACCTACTACTTTCTAGTAATTTATGAATAGTATTTTAAAAGAATATATAGATAATCATATTATAGCCTTTATAGATAATATCCTAATCTATAGTAAGACTTTAGAAAAGTATAGATAATAGGTAAAGGAGGTACTCTCCTACTTTTAAAAGGCTAGTCTTTAAGTAGCTTTATTAAAATATAAGTTTATAGTTATAAAGACTAAATTCTTTAGATTTATTATAAGTACTAAAGGTATTATAATAAATCTAAAAAAGATTAGTATTATTAATTTATAGAGAACCCTTTTAATAGTAAAAGGGGTATAGTTATTCTTTAGATTCTATAATTTTTACTAATAATTTATTTAAGGATATAGTATAATCTTAAAGTTATTATATTAATTAATAAAGTAGGATATTCTCTTTAAATAATTAATAAGTTATAAAGAGGCTTTTTAATAACTAAAAAGGAAACTAATAAATATACTAATTTTATAATATTATAACCCTATATAATAAATCTAGGTAGAAATAGATACTTTAGATAGTATCTTTAGAGTAGTACTTACTTAATATTATAAATAAGATTATTTTTAGTACCTAGTAGTCTTTTATTTAAAGATAATATAACTATCTAAGCTTAACTATAAGGTCTAAGATAAAGAACTCTTAGCTATTATTTATATATTATAGAAATAGAGACTAAAATTTAAAAGATTAGTTTAAAATCTTAATAAACTAGTAGTCCTTAGAATACTTTATAATAAACTAGTAAATAAACTAATAGTATATATAATAGAGCGAATTCCTACTATAATTCTACTTTATAATTAAGTATTAACTTAGTAAGAAAAATACTATTACTAATACCTTATTAAGAAAGGAAACCTTTTATATAGATAATAGTTAAAACTTTATAATACTATAGAAATTATACTTAGAAAAGGGGGTAATACTAGCTTATTTAGCCCCTATATAATCTAATAAAGTAGAGATTATTAAATATATTTATATATCTAATAATTAAAACTTAAAATTAGATAAGCTTTACTAATTAGCTTAATTAAGAGATAATCTAAAGTAGATAATATAAGATAGGTTACTACTTTATAAGAAGTAATTTAAGGTACTTAATAAGGGGGACCTCTATACTTAATTACTTAATAAAATATACTAATAGCCTTTAATAACTTACTTTAGGATTAAGAAGATAAAGAAGTTAGTTATAGAAAGATATTACTAATATAAGTAAGTAACTAATATAAGGTAATATATTAATAATTATTTAGTCTATAAGTATATAAAGACTTAAAGGAACTATATAACGTATTTCACTACCGAGCCGGCCACACCACCGAGCCGGCCACCCCACCCAAAACGCGCTATTTAATTCATACCCTTCCTTTTTAACAACCTACTATGCTACTAATTCGCTCCCGAAGCTCTAAAAACTTAGTAGAGTAAGAGGGTAGGATTCTATTAGCTATTTAAGCTTTTAAAAATCAAGAAATCACTTCTATTCGCGATATAGCGCGCCGCTTTGATATCCTACGTTTAACCCTATAAGACTGACTACGCGGCTACTAAAACCGCGCGAATTCTTACGCTAACTCCTATAAATTAATAGAACTTAAAGAAGAATCTTTTTAAAAATAGATACTCTCTATAGATACTCGTAGGTTAGCCCCCCGGCCTTCTATAGTTCGGGAAATAGCGAATCTTCTTCTTAAATAGTATAGAGCTACCTTAGTTCTTTCGGTTAGCTAGAATTAAGTTACGAAGTTTGTTAAAAGGCGACCTCTCCTCTCCTCCTAATTCTTAAGATAATATAATTACGAATATATAAAATACGAAGACTTAAAGATAATCTAAGAGTAGTTTAATCTTATTTAAAAAATAATCTTTAAATTTAGAATCGACCTTAATAATATTTATAACTTCGATAAGACTAGGTTTATAATAGGATTAATAGCCTACGAGGGTTATTATAAGGAGTAAATACTATAGTTAGCGTTCCCTTTTATAGTCTAGAAATCGCGAGTAGGTAATAGTAATTAAGTATATAAATACCTTAGGATAGGCGCTTCCTTTATATATAATTTTTAAAGGTAAAGTCTTTATCGAATCTTAGTTTAATAGCCTTCTAAGTAACTAGCGATTTAAAGTTAGTCTTAATAGTTAGACTTCTAATATAATTAGACTCCGCTAGCTTAAGAAGCTCTTTATTCTATCGACTTTTTCATATATAAAAGGGGGTTATTAACTTTTAGTACTCGATAGATATAGAAGCTATTTAACCCTAAAATTCGATAAGATTTATAAGTAAAATAAGGTAATACTAATCTATATACCTCTATACTCCTCTTATTATTTATAACCTCTCGATATCGGCTGTTTTATAGTATTAAAACGTACGTATAGTCGGTTAGTAGAATCGAAAATATAGGTTAGGATAAATTATATTAATAAACTTAATTTCCTTAAAGTATACCCTCTTATATAAATTAAGGCTTTTAAATTAGAGACTATTAAAAATAGCTTTAAGGTAGCTAGTTTAGTACTATTTATACTTAACCGAGTGATTTTAAAGCTTAATATTTAGCTTCGAACCCTAACCCCCCTTCCGAGCTAGGGGAGTAAATTAAACTAGAATTTTATACTAAAAATACTAGCTATAGAGAAAGAACTATATCGATAGGCTTCGTTAATTAAAGCTTTACTTTATATATAGTCTCGTAGCCTACTAAGTCCTTTAGATTATATATTAAACTAGCTTATAAAAGGCTTCTGTCTTATAATATAAGGTACTATCTTACTCGCTAAAGAAAATAAGGAATTACGCGCTAAAATAGAGAAGAAGAAGTAAAAGCGTACCCGATCTAAAAGGTAAATACCTTCTGAAGAAGGCTTCTTAGTTAAAGAAGCTTCTGTATTAATTTTGTAGTAATAGGAAGTAACTAAAGTACTTCTACCTAGCACTAGTATATAGGGCGGATCGGCTATTCAGCTACGTACGCGGCCCCCCCGGGGGTATGGAATATATAGGTTACTAGGTCATAGAAGAGAGACGTGCCTAGATAGATAAATTATTTTAGTTAAATCGATTTAATGGCGTTTTGGTTGAGATAAATGAATTTGAATTTAATAGCTTGGAATGGGTGGCCGGCTCGGTGGTGTGGCTGGCTCGGTGGTGAAATACGTTACTTAGATTACTATAACTATTATTAATTCTAGAGAGACTTTAGTAGTACTTTTTAATAGACTTCTATTCTTTTTTAAAGGATTATTATAAATATAATATAGTACTTATAATTATAAACTATTTAAGTAAGAGATTAATATTAATCTTTTATACGAAAGAAATAAAGATTAAGTAAATAACTCGCTTATTTATTAACTATATAATCTAGATTTTAAGGACTTTAGAGATAATTATATTAGACTAAAGTAAATAGTTTATATTAGAGTTTTAAGTTAAATTTTATAGAATCTTTAGAATTAGAAGGAAATTATTAATAATATACTACCCCTAAATAAATAGGTAGAGTAAGAACGCTAACTAGTATATAGTTTAATAGTTAATTTTATAGTATTAATTCTATCTTAAGATATAATAAAAAAATTACTTTTTTTTATAGAATAAAGGTATAAACTAGTAATAATATTTAACTAGAAAGACTAAAAAGGAGTTATATTAAGTAAGGAGGAAGTAGTATAGATACTTTCTTAGCTATAAGATATCTAGTTATAAACTAAAGAGTAAATTATAAAGTTATAGTATTTATAAATTTAATAAGTAAATAAACATTAAAGGGAAGAAGACTTTAAAGTAGAAGACTTAATTTTTATTATAATAAAAGACTAGCTTTTAGATTAGTTAAGTAGAAAGCTATCCTACCTTACTAGTAGACCCTATAAGATTATTAAGAAAGTAGATAATTCTTATAAGTTAGAACTACCTAAAGTAATTTAAATATACCCTATTTTCTATTTAAGTAAATTATAGAAAGTAATAATAATAGAACCTTTAGAAGGTTAATAAATAGACCTACCTCTGCTAATATAGGTTAAAGTGATAGATAAATAGGAGGTCGAGAAACTCTTAAATACTAAGATATACTACTAAAAGCTATAATATAAGGTATAATAATTAAGATATAACCTTAATCTATAATAGTATCCTATAGGTAATATAAAATATATACCGAGAAAGATATAGGAGTTCTATATATAATACCTAGATAAGCTAGGACCCCTTATATATCTCTAAGAATAGCTAAATACTAATAAAGAAGACTAAATTCTTAAAGATTATATTAATAATAATAAGCTAGTAGTTAGGGTCTAAATATAGTTTTAGGCAGGGGTTATATTACGATCTAAGATACTATATAATAGGTACTACTAGCTTCTACTTAGTAGGAATTTCTAATCCTAGTTAGAAACTAATTATAAAAGAATCTTTAACTATAGTTAGAAGGATTCTACTATTAAAACCCGACTTTAGTTAGGGTTCTAGATTAGGATAGAAGGAGTAAGAAGTTTATATAGTTTATTATTGTTATTTACTAAAGCCCTACAAAAGGCTTCGGAGACTCGATTCTTTCTTCTTTCTTTCCTTTTCTTCTCTATACTTAGTATTTTCGTTAGAATGCACTTTTCTCTTTGAAAAGAACTGGCTGGTAATACCGAAGTCGGGATTTAATAGTAGAATCCTTCTAACCGCGGTCAAAGATTCTTTTATAATCAGTTTCTGACCAGGGTCAGAAATTCCTACTAGGTGGAAGCTAGTAGTGCTTATTACAAAGCGTCTCAGATCGTGACAAATTATAAGGGAGTAGTTTAATCTTATTAAAAAAAACTATTACGTAATTTAGAATCGACCCTACTAATATCTATAACTTTAATAAGACTAGGTTTATAATAAGGTTAATTACAACTATAAAAGTAGTTATAAGGAGTGAATTCTATAGTTAGTACTCGCTTTTATAACCTAGGAATTATAAATAAGTAATTACTATTAAGTATATAAATACTTTAGGTTAGATCCTCTCTCTATATATTATTTTTAAAAGTAAGGCCTTTATTAAATTATAGTTTAATAGTAGCCTTTTAGGTAATTAGTACTTTAAAGTTAGTTTTAATAATTAGACTTCTAATAAAATTAGACTTTATTAACTTAAAAAGATCTTTATTCCTATAACCTTATTATATATAAAGGGAAGATATTAGCTTTTGAAACTTAATAGTTATAGAAGCTATTTAATCCCTAAATTTAATAAAATTTATAAGCGAAATTAAGTAATATTAATCTATATACCTCTATACTTCTCTTAACTTTTATAGCCTCTTAATATTAGCTATTTTATAGTATTAAAATATACGTATAGTCGGCTAGTTAAATTAAAAATATAGGTTAGGATAAATTATATTAATAAACTTAACTTCCTTAAAGTATGTCACGATCTGAGCCGAACTACCTTCTACCTAGTAGGAGTTTCTGACCTTGGTTAAAACTGATTACGAAAGAATCTTTGACTATGGTTAGAAGGATTCTACTACTGAATCCTGACTTCGGTTAGGATTCTAGATTAGGATAGAAGTAGTGTGAAGTTTATATAGTTTATTATTACTATTTACTAAGGCCCTATAAAAGGCTTTAGAGACTTAATTCTTTCTTCCTCCTTTCCTTTCCCTCCCTATACTTAGTATTTTAGTTAAAATATACTCTTTTTATTAAAAGAACTAGCTAGTAATATAATACTAAGTACTACTTTTAACTCTATAAGTAGTAAGATTATATAGACTATCCTTATAATTAGTCTTAGCCCTACTTTACCCTACTTCCCGTTCTTTAGTATTATATAAGCTAAGACTCGACTTAAACTAAACTAAATCTAGCTTAACTAATTAGAATAGTTAGGACTTAATAGAACTTAATAAATTATAGTAAGTAGCTAGTCGCTACTATACTTAATAATAATAAAGAGGCCCTTAATTATAAAACCTAGGCTCTAGACCTAGAGACCTTAATAAGATTAGTAGAAACTAATAAGAATAATAATAAAGATAATACTAAAGAGGAATTATCCTCCCTATATAAATAGTTAATAAAGACCCCTTCTTAAGAGAGATTTTAGGAACTAGTCCGCTAGTATAAGTAGTTAGAATATTAATACTAAAAGCTTAAGGACGAAGTTATAGTCTTTATAGTAGAGTAGGCTAACTTTAATAAAGTAATTAAAAACCTTTAGATTAAGTATAATAAAGCGATTACTTATTATAATATTATAATTAAAGACTATAGAGAGCTTATATTCTAGCTTTTATATTAGGATAATAATACTAGAATCTTAGTAAAGGTAGTAGCTAATAAAAAGATTATAAAAATACTAGATACTCTAATACTTAGTAATAGTAAGAAAGTCTAGTTTAAAACCTAGGAAATTATTATATACTAGAAACTAAAGGCTAATATTAATTACTATCTATAACTAGTCTACTATAAACTCTATATATAGAGTTATTATAAAAGTAAAGCCTAGTTATATATTATACTTTAGATAAGTTCTAATTTAAGTAACCCCTATATAGACGCTAAGGATATAATTACTTACTTAAAGAATATTTTTATAAACCTAAACTAGTATACTAAGGCTTATACTACTTATTATAAGCTAATAATAAAGCTAAAGGATAGCTTTACTAACTTTTTAGTAGAATTTATATAGCTTATAGAAGAGGCTATAGTTATAAAGAAGAATTAAAAGTATAATTTATACTCGAAGCTACTATATTTACTATAGAGTTAGGTAATATAAGTAGTAAATTAGGATATTATAAACTTTAAAAAGTTCTTTTAAACCTACTAGAGTATATTCTATAAAATTAGTCTTTAGTAAGAAGTAAAGGCTAACTTTTATATATAACCTACTATAGCTTTAAGTAGTAGTATAAGAGTAACTATAAGATCTATTTATAACCCTTATATAAAATATAAAGAGAGTACTAACTTTAGAAGACTCTTAGGTACTAAATAAGATATTTTAATAAAGGAAGGAAGATATTTTAATTATAAGGAATAGGGATATATAATATATAATTACTTTAAGAAGAAGCTAGTTAATACTATTATAGTAGCTACTCTTTATATTACTCCTTATATTATAGAGCTTAATAATAAGAAAGAGGAGGATTAGGGAAAAGTTAATACTTAGGCTAAGTTTTTTACTTAAGTAAATAGAAAGTATTACTATATCTATTAGATTTATATAAGTTAATTAAGGGAGGTCTTAAAGATAGTTTAGTTTTTAATACTAAGCTAATATATAATAGATATTTTTTCTCTATTTTAGTACTTAGTAATACTAGAGTAGATAGATATATATTTATAAATTAAAAATTAATCTTATTTCTTAAGAAGTAGCTAAGATTAAGAATAGAGGGGCTAGGGTATAAGTACCTTATCTAAGGATTTAATAGAAAGCTTAGTAAGCTAATTATATATATTACTTTTTTTATAATATATATAGATAGCTAAGTATAGTAGCGAGTCCTTATATTAATTATAGATCTTAGGGATTATAATATAATTATTAGTAGAAAATAATTTATAGAGTATAATATCCTACTAGATTATTATTAATATTAGATAATCTAGCTAGAGGAAAAGACGCTTTTTAATAAAGTATTTAGTAAGATTATAGTATTAATCTTAATAACTATCCTATAGAGACTAAAGCTAAATCTTAAGTATTAAGCTAATATAAATTAAAGGGACCGCTTACTTAAGTAGGACTTAAAAGGGAAGGCTAACTATAAGTATATATAGGAGCGCTAATATAGATACTAGTAAGTATAGGAGTAAAGGAAAATAATTTAAAATCTAAAAGAAGAGATACTAGATATCCTAGTTCCCTATAAGAAAAAGAAGGATATAGGTTCGCTACCCTTTCTAATTAATATTAATATTATTAGTAGGGCCGGATTTAATAGGTTAAAAATAAAGATAGAGAGGGATTTAAAATATAGGATAGAGATTTTTATAATATTACTTTATAAGATTAACTAAGTAATTAATATTAAATTATCTTTTAAAAAAGACCTTAAGTTTAATAAGATTAAGAGAATACTACTAAAGGAATACTATAACTTAGTTAAGGTCTTTTTAAAAAGGAAGTTAGATAAGCTACCCTTATACTAATCTAGGGCTAACTATAATATTATTTTAAAAGTAGAAGCTTAACTAAGGTACTACCCTCTTTATAAGCTCTCTTTAGATAAATTAAGAGTTATAAAGTAGTATATTATTAAGAACCTAAATAAAGGATTTATTATACTAAGTTTAGCGCCCTATATATTACTAATTTTTATAGTAAGAAAGCTTAATAGTAGCTTCTACTTCTATATTAACTTCTAAAAACTAAATATTATTATAAAAAAGGATTACTATCTATTATCTTTAATTAATAAGGTCTTATAGTATACTAGTAAAGCTAAGTTCTTTATAAAGCTAGATATTTAATAAGGTTTCTACTAGATCCGCTTAATACCTAAGGTAGAGGACCTTACTACTTTCTATATTAGATATAGATCTTTTAAATATAAGGTTATATTTTTTAGCCTTATAAATAGACCTACTATTTTCTAGTAATTTATAAATAGTATTTTAAAAGAATATATAGATAATTATACTATAGCCTTTATAGATAATATTTTAATCTATAGTAAGACTTTAGAAGAGTATAGATAATAAGTAAGGGAGGTACTCTCCTACTTTTAGAAAGCTAGTCTTTAAGTAGCTCTACTAAAGTATAAGTTTATAATTATAAAGACTAAATTCTTTAGATTTATTATAAATACTAAGGGTATTATAGTAGATCTAGAAAAGATTAGTATTATTAATTTATAGAGAACCCCTTTAATAGTAAAGGGGGTATAGTTATTCCTTAGATTCTATAATTTTTATTAATAATTTATCTAAAGATATAGTATAATCTTAAAGCTATTATATTACTTAATAAGGTAGGATATTCCTTTTAATTAGTTAATAGACTATAAAGAGGCTTTTTAGTAACTAAAGAGGAAGCTAATAAATATACTAATTCTATAATACTATAACCCTACCTAATAAACTAAAGTAGAAATAGATACCTTAGATAGTATTCTTAGAGTAGTACTTACCTAGTATTATAAATAGGATAATTTCTAGTACCTTATAGCCTTTTATTTAAAGATAATATAACTATTTAAGCTTAACTATAAGGTTTAGGATACAGAACTCTTAGCTATTATTCACACTCTATAGGAATAGAGACTAGAGCTTAAAGGATTAGTTTAAAAGGATTAGTTTAAAATCCTAATAGATTACTAGTCCTTAGAATACTTTATAATAATCTAGTAAATAAACTAATAGTATATATAATAGAGCGAATTCCTACTATAATTCTACTTTATAATTAAGTATTAACTTAGTAAGAAAAATACTATTACTAATACCTTATTAAGAAAGGAGACCTTTTATATTAATAATAGTTAAAGTTTTATAATATTACTAAAATTATACTTAAAAGAGGGGGTAATACTAGCTTATTTAGCCCTTATATAATTTAATAAAGTAGAGATTATTAAATATATTTATATATCTAATTATTAAAATTTAGAATTAGATAAGCTTCACTAGTTAGTTTAATTAAGAGATAACTTAAAGTAGATAATATAGGATAGGTTACTATTTTATAAGGAACAATTTAAAGTACTTAATAAAGGGGACCTTTATACCTAACTATTTAATAAAATATACTAATAGCCTTTAATAGCTTACTTTAAGATTAAAAAGATAAAGAAGCTAGTTATAGAAAGATATTATTAGTATAGGTAGGTAATTAATATAAGGTAATATATTAATAATTATTTAGTCTATAAGTATATAAAGGCTTAGAAGGATTATATACTAGGTTTACTATAACTACTACTAATTCTAGAGAGATCTTAGTAATATCTCTTAATAGACTTCTGTTCTTTCTTAAAGGATTATTATAGATATAATATAGTACTTATAATTATAGACTATTTAAGTAAGAGACTAATATCGATTCTTTACTAAAAAAAAATAAAGGTTAAGTAAATAGCTTACTTATTTATTAATTATATAATTTAGATATTAAGGATCCTAGAGATAATTATATTAGACTAGGGTAGATAATTTATATTAAAATTCTAAGTTAAATTTTATAAGATTTTTAGAATTAAAAGGAAATTATTAATAGTATACTATTTTTAAATAGATAGGTAGAGTAAGATTATTAACTAGTATATAGCTTAATAATTATATTTATATATAGAGTAGAACTAGGATAACTAGTTAGAGTTACTTCTAATAGTTAATTTTATAGTATTAATTCTATCTTAGGATATAATAAAGAGATTACTTTTTTTTATAGAATAAAGGTATAAACTAGTAATAATATTTAATTAGAGAGATTAAAAGGGAGTTATATTAAGTAAAGAAGAAGTGGTATAGATACTCTTTTAGCTATAAGATATCTAGTTATAAACTAGGGAGTAGATTATAAAGTTATAGTAGTTATAAATTTAATAAGCGAATAAATATTAGAGAGAAAAAGACTTTAGTATAGGAGACTTAGTTTTTATTATAATAAAAGATTAGCTTTTAGATTAACTAAGTAGAAAGCTATCCTATCTTATTAACGGACCCTATAGAATTATTAAGAAAATAAGTAATTTTTATAAACTAGAGCTACTTAAAGTAATTTAAGTATACCCCGTTTTCTACTTAAGTAAATTACAGAAAGTAGTAATTACTAAACCCTTAGAAGGTTAATATATAGATCTACCTCCGCTAATATAGGTAAGAGAGATAGACGAATAGGAGGTTAAGAAAATCTTAAATACTAGGATATACTACCAGAAGCTATAATATAGGGTATAATAGTTAGGATACGACCTAGATGTTACCAGCTAGTTCTTTTAACGAAAAGAGTGCATTTCAACTAAAATACTGAGTATAGGGAGGGAAAGGAAAGGAGGAAGAAAGAATCGAGTCTCTGAAGCCTTTTGTGGGGCCTTAGCAAACAGTAACAACAAACCATGCAAACTTCACACTACTTCCATCCTAATCTAGAATCCCAACCGAAGTCGGGATTCAGCAGCAGAATCCTTCTAACCGCGGTCAAAGATTCTTTCGTAATCAGTTCTGACCAAGGTCAGAAACTCCTGCTAGGTAGAAGCTAGTTCAGCTCAGATCGTGACACTAGATTTATAATAGTATCCTACTAGTAATATAAAGTATATACTAAGAAAGGTATAGGAGTTCTATATATAATACCTAGATAAGCCTAGACCCCCTATACGCATCTAGGAATAGCTAAATATTAATAAAGAAGATCGAATTCTCGAAGATTATATTAACGATAATAAGCTAGTATTTAGGGACTGAATATAGTTTTAGGTAGGGGTTATATTATAATCTAAGCCGAACTAGTTTCTACCTAGTAGGAGTTTCTAACCTTAGTCAAAACTAATTATAAAAGAATCTTTAACCGCGGTTAGAAGGATTCTGCTACTAAATCCCGACTTCGGTTAGGATTCTAGATTAGGATGGAAGTAGTATAAAGTTTGTATGGTTTGTTGTTACTGTTTGCTAAGGCCCCATAAAAGGCTTTAGAGACTCGATTCTTTCTTCCTCCTTTCCTTTCCCTCCCTGTACTTAGTATTTTAGTTGAAATGCACTCTTTTCGTTGAAAGAACTGGCTGGTAATAAAGTATACCCTTTTATATAAATTAAAGCTTTTAAATTAAAAACTATTAAAAATAGCTTCGGAGTAGCTAGTTTAGTACTATTTATACCTAACCGAGTAATATTAAAGCTTAATATTTAGCTTTAAACCCTAATAACCCACCAACCCTTCAAGCAGTAACTCCAACCTCACCCGTTAAACCCC
>NW_024467456.1:0-61958 GCF_001561935.1 Penicillium griseofulvum | reverse complement strand
TTAGCTAAGGTAGTAATTTAAACTAGAATTTTACCCTAAAAATACCCTTTATAAAGAAAGAATTATATTAATAGGCTTTATTAATTAAAGCTTTACTTTATATATAATCCTATAGCCTACTAAGTCTATTAAATTGTATATTAAACTAGCTTATAAAGGGCTTCCGTCTTATATTATAAGGTACTTGTTACGGACCTATCCGTCACCAATCAGTGGAGACCCACTAGGCACACTAATGGGCCATCGAGAGCTAACCAGCAGACCTGTCATTAGGTCACGTGTAGCATCCTATACTCTAGGAACCCTAGGTATATAGAGAAAGAAAAACCACGATTATGCTTAGTGAGTAAGAGCCTAATCCGCCCTAATCAGACCCACTCCGCAGAGGATTTCCGTTACATACGTTACTATACGTATTAATAAACCTCTGCTACTATAAACTACTATCCTAGGCTAAGACTATATATATAATCCTATAGGTAGTAGAATAGTAGATAGTCGAACTGTAGAATCTATCGTTAGGATTCTACTACACTACTCTCTACTTATCTATATAGGAAGAACTTAGGGATATATAAGGACACTTATTTATATATCTAGTTTAGTTCTTTGTCTTTAATTATATATTATTACTTATATTTACCTTTAGACTACTATAACTCTTTACTTAATTATAACTTAATAACATTTACGAGTAGACTAATACTTCGGTATAGATCTACTTAGCGCTCTTACTAGTATCGTTCCTCGCTCTCTTAATAGGACTTAGGCTATAGTAAGGCCTTATAGGTAATAGCTTAGTTATAATAGATTATTAACGTTAGATATATAAGGAGTATTAAGGTAAGTATACCTAGAACCTATCTAACCTAACTATAACTAGTTAGTAGTGCGTAATATATTAAAGATTGTCTCGAATTAAGTTTCGAGTTACTACCGATATATCTTAACTCGGAAAGAAAGTCCTAACTAAGATAGTCTAGGACGATAATCTTAACTCTAACGTTAAGAGGGATAATAGGATTAAGATACTAAAGGAGTAGGTAAAGACTTTATTAAATAAACTTTAAGAGTAAGAAAAGTATAATACCTAGGTTAAGGACTATCTAGTATAAATATATACCTAAGTTACCGCTTTAGCACTAGCTAGTACTATCTAAGGGCTAGCGTTACCTAAGGCTAAGTATTTCGAGGGAAACTAAACTAAGCTTTAAGGATTCCTTATTTAAATAGATATATACCTTAATATAAATAAAGCTAAGCTTCTGTCTAAAGCTAGTAGAGTGATTTTTATATTAACCTACCTATATAGATAAGTATAGAACTAGCTTAAACTATATATTCGAGATTATTATAAGAAGGTACTAAGAGATTAGTCCGCTACTACTACAGATATCTTTAGTAACTATAATAACTTCTGTTAATATCTTAAACGAACTTTCGGAGATATTAATATAACTTAGATAGCTAAGCGTAAGTTACAGAAAATTAAATAATAAACTAGCGCGTTAGTCTACACTTCCGAATTCTAATAAATTATATCCTATCTAGATCTACCTAATCGAGTATATATCCTATACTTCGAGGTAGGACTTAAGCTAGATATTAAGAATAAACTAGTACGAATTAATAGGCCTAAAACCTTAGACTAACTTATCGCGATTATAGTTAAGATTAATAATTGTATTAATAAGCGATAATACGAACGACGAGAGATAGACTAATAAAAAAAGGGTAAAAGTTATAGATTTAACCATTTTAGTAATAGGCGCTATAATAGAGCGCCCTAAGACCCTAATCTATATAGCCTAAAGCTAATAAAATTAGACACTACTTAGGATAAGTAAAACGAGCGTCGATAGAAGAACCTCTACTTTATATATAGGAAACTAGGACACTATACGAGGGAATATAAGCAGAAGAAACTATATAAGAAATAGTAATATATATAGGCGATACGCGAGGAACTGTATACGACCTAAGAAGTTAAATAGGACTACCTAAAGATAGATTCTTTAGAAGATCTCTTAGTAAGATAGGGTAACCTAAGCCTAGAAGAGATATTAGTGGGTAACCTATATATTAAAGAGTTAGCCGACGAGCTATATATCGATTATCTAGAAATTGACTAGGAAATAGTAGAAAGTTAAGGGTAGATATAATATAAGACCTAAGATAGAAGAAGTCGCGAGGCTAGGGAAGAAATAGGATAAACTCTATAAGACTACTAGGGTCTTAAGACTATAGCTATAAGGCTAAAACAGACCCTAGCCCTACTTAGACTTAAGAAATAGGTAGAGCTACCGGAGATATACGACCTACACTCCGAAGCTACTAAGAACCTAGGAATACCTACTACAATCCCTAAAATACTACTAGACAGTCCTAAGAACTACTAAGATAGTAAAGAGGCTAATAATAAGCCTATAGGATATCTTAAAGGAAAGATATAGCCTAGTAGACTAGACTAGTACCTTATTAACGCTATTAAGGAAGGTAACGACCTAGTAGGATACCTTTATAAAGATTCCACTTACGTATATAAAGGATATATACGATACCTAGGATATAGTAGAATAGCTAGCGTTATATACTATAACGAGATATATACTACTTACGGGTCCGGTAAGCTAGATCTTAGTATCGAACCCTAGTTACTAAGGTAGATAAAGAAGCTATAATAGAACTAAGAATACTAAGGAGTATAGTATAACGGCCGATAGATATACGATTACTAGGGCTGTCCTATAGTATAGTTAGTAGTAACTTTACTAGAAACGTATATTAAACTATATATAATTCTACTAATAGGAAAGGCTTAGACTTTTATTAACTTAAGAGTAATAAATAATTTTATAAACCCTAGGTTCTAGGAAAACTAATAAGTCCTTACTAAACTATTAATATATATAATCCCTATTATAGGACTTAATAGAGAAGTCCTTTCTAGAGAAGTAAGCGAAGAAACTATTACGCTACTAATATCTATCTATAGATACCTAGAATTAATTAAGTTTAATATTCTAGAAACGGGAGACTATAATATTATTCTAGGAGTTCTATAGCTTAGAAAGTATAACCTAAGTATCGACTAGTAGTTAGGATAGATTACCTTTAATAGGTATAAGTATATAGAATAGTATAATAACTATAAGACGTATTAGAAAAAGTCTAGCTAGTAGGGTAAAAATAGATAGTCCTAAAAGAAGAGGGTTAGGGTATTAGCTATAAGCGTTACCCTAGATACTATAGAATAGTTACCTAATATATCTAACTAGGAACTAGTAGAATATATAATCGTCTAAAACGAAAAGCTATATATAACTAGCGATAAACCCTAAATTCTTAACGAATACTAGGAATTTATAGATATTTTTATAGCGCTAGCCGATAGGGTATTACCTAAATATAGACCCTTTAACCACGAAATTAATATAATAGAGGGTACTAAACCTACTTTTAAACCTATTTATTAGCTATTGTAGAAGGAATCCTAAATACCTAAGGAATATATTAACGAGAACCTATAGAAAGGTTATATCTAAGCTTTAAAGTTATTAGCTAGATATCCGATTATTTTTATACTAAAGAAAGATAGAAGTCTTTAACTTTATATAGATTATCGATATCTAAATTCGATTACTATTAAAGACCGATACCTATTACCTTTAATTTATAAGATATAGGATTAGATCGGAGGAGCTAAATACTTCTCTAAGTATAATATTACTAATATATATTACTATATTAGAATTAAGCTAGGCTATAAATAGAAAACGGTATTTAGAACTAAGTTCAGATACTATAAATATAAGGTTATACCTTTTAGCCTTACTAATATACTAGCTATATTCTAGCGCTTTATTTTTAAAGTACTAGAGGAATATCTTAATATCTTTATTATTACGTACCTAGATAATATCTTAGTATTTTCGGTAACTTTTAAAGAATATATTAAGTATAATAAACTAGTACTATAGAAGTTAAGAGAAGTAAAGGTTACTCTTAAATTAAAGAAATACGAATTCTATATCTAAGAAACGTTATTTTTAGGATATTATATTAGCCTAAACGGACTTAGGATAGAAAAAGATAAGGTTAAAAGTATTATAGAATAGCTAATACCTAAAACTATTAAAGAAGTATAGTAATTTCTTAGTCTTACTAACTACTATCGAAAGATTATCGATAGGTACGCCGGAGTAGTAGTAGGACTCTATCGACTTACTAAGAAAGAATAGAAGTTCGAATAGGATAAAGTAGTAGAGAAATTATTTTAATAACTTAAGTAACTCTTTAGCTAAGAGACGATTATAGCTACGTTTAGCTATAATAAACCTATTATTATAGAAACAGATATATTAGACTACCCCCTAGGGGCTAGATTAATATAACTAGGACTAGATAGAAAATACTAACTAGTCGCTTTCTAGTTAAGAAAAATAATACCCGTAGAACTTAACTATAATATATATAATAAGGAACTATTAACTATAGTATTAGTATTCTAAGTTTAGAGAGTATACCTAGAAAGAGTAAAATATATAGTAATAGTTAAGTCCGACTATAAGAACCTTACCTTTTTTACTACTATAAAGGTTCTTATATAATAATAAGCGCGATAGGTAGAGACCCTTATATAGTACGATTTCAGAATCGAATATTATAAAGGAATAGAAAATAGCTAAGTAAATACGTTAAGCTAACGACTAGACTATAAGCTAGGTACTAAAGTAGTAGAACCTATAGTACTAAGGTAGAACTTAGATAGTACTATCTTATATAATAAGTAGTTACTAGCCGCGATAGTAGAGGTCGAAAATACCGACCTACTATAACGAATTAGGAAAGAACTAGAAATTAATATAATTAATTAACTCCTTAGAGAAAATGATAAACTTATTAAAGACGAAAGTAGTCTATTCTACCTATATAGGTTAATCTATATTCTAGTTAAACTCTAGGAGGAAGTAATTAAGAAATATTATAACGACCTTATTTATAGGTATATAGAAATAGAAAAGATAGTAGAATATATTTCGCGAAATTATTATTTTCTAAATATAAATTATAAAGTTAGATTCTATATCTAGAGCTGCGATATATACTAGAGAAATAAACCTATATAATACGTACCTTATAGAGAATTACAATTATCCGAGACACTAGCTACCCTATAGGAATAGATTACTATATACTTTATTATAAAGCTACTAATCTTAGAGAGATACGATATAATTATAGTTATAGTCGATAGGCTTACTAAGTACGCCTATATAATTCTAACTATAGAAACTATTAACGTAGATTAAATAGCGAATATAGTCCTATAATATATAGTTATAAACTATAGACTACTAACTAAAATTATATTAGATAGAGATAAGTTATTTATATTAAATATATAGTAATCTTTCGCGGATTAGATAGGTATTAAGCTTAGACTCTCTATAGTATACTACCTATAAACTAATAGTTAAACTAAAAGAGTAAACTAAACCCTAAAATAGTACCTATAATACTATATAAACTACTAGTAAAACGACTAGGTAGGACTGCTACTAATAGTATAACTAGTATATAATAATACTATTTACTCTATAACCTAAGAATTACTATTCTTTACTAATTATAGATATAATCCTATAATTTATAGATAACTAATTAGTAGAGTAGCTATAGCAGAATTAGTAAGGCTAAAGGCTAATAAGCTAAAATAGTTATATCTATAACTATCTAGAGATATTAACTTTATTAATCTATAGATAAAGAAGTACTATAACTAAAAATACGAAAAGGGACCTAACCTAAAGAGGGGAGAGAAGGTTTACCTTTTATACTATAATATTAAAACTAAGTAACTTAGTAATAAACTAGACTATCTATAATTAAGACTATTCGAAATTAAAGAAAAATTAGGATTAGTTAATTATCGCTTAAGACTACTAGAAAGTATATAAAAACTCTATCTAGTATTCTATATCTCATTACTTAAACCTATACTAAATAACGCTAAACTTATAATAAATATAGAAATTAAAGAAGAAACCGAAAACAAATATAAAGTTAAAAAAATTCTAGAAATAAAATATATAAACGGAAAACTTTACTACTTAGTAAGATAGAAGGGGTACAATACCTCTAAAAATATATAGGAACCTATTAAGAACCTAAGGGGCTACCCCTAGCTAGTTTAACAGTTCTACTAGTACTAGTAGTAGAGAAAGCTAGGCTATTTTAAAAAGATATTAGAAAATTAATAATCTCTATTAGTATTTAATTAAAGTTCGGATAATTAGTAGTAGTAGTAAGCTACTTAAAGTTAAGAGTAGAAGGAGAAGCCTACCCTAGGGACGTTTGTTTTTTATTAAGAATTTAAAGGAGCTTAGTATCGTACTCCGATATTTTAAAACCTTTTTATTTAAGGAAGGCTATCTATTTATATAGTCGATACTAACGAGATATAGCTTCCTAATATTATTTTTGTTTATTTAATACCCTTTAATATAGTTCCGTAAGATACGCCTATAATTTACTTAACTTAGGCTCTAATAGATCGAGTTCGTTTTTATTTATTTTAAAGTCTAAAGAAAGTTTATCCTTAGTATAATATAATAAATCCTATTCCTAACTAATATAGAAGTTACGCTTATATAAGCGACCGGTATAAGTATACGCTATATATTTAGAATATTAGCGAGATCGATCTATTAGGTAGGCTATACTAGCTATTTTATAGTAATTATAAGAAATAGCGGTAGTAAAACTATTATCCTTAATATAATCCGCTTAATAATAGTAAGCTTCGGAGGAGTTAGACAGAAGCTTAGAGATAAGCTTAGATATAGAGTTAGCCTTATATTTAGGTATAATAAGTATATATTATTTTAAGGAAAAAGAAATCTATTACCTACCTAAGGGGAAACTATAGATTTATAAGTCTTAGGGATAAAACTCCTAGGAAGAGGGGAGGTAATATTACAAACCTATCTATTACTAATTAGTAGAGACCTACTAGGTACACTAATAGGCTATCGAGAGCTAACTAGTAGACCTATTATTAGGTTACGTATAGTATCCTATACTCTAGGAACCCTAGGTATATAGAGAAAGAAAAACCACGATTATACTTAGTAAGTAAGAGCCTAATCCGCCCTAATTAGACCTACTCTACAGAAGATTTCTATTATATACGTTACTATATATATTAATAAACCTCTGCTACTATAAACTACTATCCTAGGCTAAGACTATATACGTAATCCTATAGGTAGTAGAATAGTAGATAGTTAAACTATAGAATCTATCGTTAGGATTCTACTACACTACTCTCTACTTATCTATATAGGAAGAACTTAGGGATATATAAGGACACTTATTTATATATCTAGTTTAGTTCTTCGTCTTTAATTATATATTATTACTTATATTTACCTTTAGACTACTATAACTCTTTACTTGATTATAACTTAATAATACTTATAAGCAGACTAATACTTCGGTATAGATCTACTCGGCGCTCTTACTAGCATTGTTCCTCGCTCTCTCAATAGGACTTAGGCTACAGTAAGGCCTTGTAGGCAATAGCTCAGTTGCGACAGATCGTTGACGTTGGATACACGAGGAGTATTAAGGCAAGTATACCCGGAACCCATCTAACCTAACTGTGACCAGTTAGCAGTGCGTAACAGTACTATCTTACTTATTAAAGAAAATAAGGATTTACGCGCTATAAATAAGAAGTAGAAGTAAAAATGTACTTAGTCCTAAAGGCTAATACCTTCTAAAGAAGGTCTCTTAGTTTAAGAAACTTCTTAATTAACTACTAGGATAGTAGAAGTAGTAGAAGTACCTATACCCCTACCGCAAATAAGCGACTCGCCGGCTTTACAGCCACGTATATAGGCCCTACTAAAGTATAGTAGGTATAGAAAAATAGGGCATACAATCAATAGGTATATAGGTAGATAGATGATTTTACTATATTTAATTTAATAGCGTTTTGGTTGAGATATATACAATTGAATTTAATAGGTTGGTTTAGGTACGCAGCTCGCTTACCGAATACGTTATTGTCTACAGTTATTAGGAACGAGGCCCGGTTGAGCTGCTAGTTATAGATAACGCTGAGGTTATGCCTACCTATGTTATAGATCTACAATAGTGCGATAAATCAAAACAAATCGCTCTTTCTCCTCCTCTATCTCGTTATTATCAATAAAACACTCGTCGCTAAGCTCCATCACAAGACCGTTAATCTAGTAGAAGAAGGGCGGCCTAGGATCATAGATTAAATCTAGGAACATGTTAAGTGGCGTATCAAGACGCTCCCGAGTAGCTTCGACCTCCTCATTTACTTCATGGAAAAACCACTTTTCGCTGGCTAGCGTTTCAAGATCGGGTGTGTCTCTTCCGTTGCGGGCCATCCAGCCATATGCGACCAGGTAATTGTGTAGCCTGGCGCATCGCTCATGGTCGAGAGTGCCGTCATCACGGGCGGGGTTGTCATCGGACACTAGAGCGTCTTCAATGTCGAGGATATGTTGTGGTCCATGGAGTGGTGTTCATGGCCAAGGTGGTCTTGGAGAGGAGGATTATCCGCAGAAGAAAGTATGGAACGTTGGCGGACGACAAAGGTTACCACAGCACTAAAGCAGCTAGAAGTAGCTAAACTAGTATGAGGAGAATCATGGAATGCACCAATCAAGCCTGAGGCAGACCCTAGACCATCATACCTAATATATTACATTAAGATCTCAACTACAAATAAGCTAAAGGATGAATAGAAATGCGCTATAATATAAATTCATCGAGAGAATAGGCTTCAAACTCGGTCAGTTTAGGTGGAAAAATGGGCAGTGGGTAGATACTTAGTAGCAGGGTCTGTATTTTTGAATCAAATGCACAGTTCTCTTTTTGAGGCCTAAAGAAAAAAAAGGGAAAATGAGGGTTGACTGTATTGAAATAAAAGATACTTGTGACCCGAGGCTCTGAAAGGGAATGCCTTATTCCTGGCCCCATAGAAGACCTGTCAACCTTATGGCTGATGCAAATTAACAGAGCGGCTGTTGGATGGTATAATGACGTCACCTTCCAAATAATAATGAAAATAGTTTAGGCGCCTAGCGCAGGCAGCCATTCAACTATGACTCAAGGTTCCAAGGAATACGGATGAGTCAGATCCAAGTTGACTCAGGCCCTCATTGGTCAATGCAATTTCAGGGCAAATTACGGAGTACAACAAGAAACCCCCAAATAAAAGGGTATATATGGAATAAAGCGCAGAAAAACAAAAGCAAAAGAGAGAAAGCAAATCAAAGATAAAGGATCTACACCAATACATCACATGGGACAGGGGTCAGTACTATAAAATGATTGGTTCCCCTCTCCTGCGGCTGATCCTATTAGGTGATTGCCCGCATGGGATGTTGTCACATGTGGAAAGTGAGGTTACAATGGTGAAAGTTACCAGAAGTTTACGGTCAAATATTTACAAATATTTACAGATATTTACAGATATTTACAGATATTTACAGATATTTATAGATATTTACAGATATTTACAAATATATATAAATATATATAAATATATATAAACCAAATAATTCAAAAATTACCAAAAAAAATCATTAAAAATTACCAAAAATATTTCATACCCAAGTAATCTTGGAACCTTGGGAAATCAAATGATGAGATCAGCTGGTTCCAATGCCCAAACATATTCTTTCCCCCCCTCCCTCAGATCCCCTTTTGCGCTCTGATACCCCAACTAACCCTTTTACAGTCTGGTAGTCTGGTCTCATGAGCCTGGAGAAATTCGGAATCTCCATAAGCGCCACCCCGCAGTTTATCACATCCCAACTGACTCACAGTTCCCTTTCAGTATTCCTTCTTTTACTCTCTCTCTTTTCCATTTCATTTCCATGGACCATTACCCTCTCAATCAAATTGACTCATTCGGCCATTGGAGCCTTAACGCCGAGACTTAGGTATTGGCTTATCGCCACTCAAGACAAAGAGGACCTGACAAATCACCTGTTTTGCCTGATTCAACTTCCATTGAGTTCCATAAACACTTGCTCAGCTTTCGCCATCCATCTTTCCCACTCTGCCTGGTGTATTCATCTCCCCTTCTCTGTCCGGAAACCATAGATTTGGACACCCATTGACATTGACTACTTTAACCTCTTATTGCCAATTACCGGCTCAACGGTATTTAATTTGGAATGACTTCATCTACTGGCTGGCAGCCAGCCAAACAGCCGAGCACTATGCATCGTCTCCCATCCGTTTCTAGCCTCATGTCGCCCCCAGAGATCAAGCCTCTCGAGAGTTTTCCTGTCTCGCTTTCACCATTTACAAAGCCTCGAGATTCTTCAGCTCGCGACATACGGCTTCCACCCATCTCAGCTGACCGAAAACGGACGCAGTCAGAGATGGACCTCCCATCGCCACCTGTGACTCCCTACACAGGGAACAAGAAGAGCGATTCCCACGCCTCGGACCAAATTGAAAGGGATCTGGGATCCCCCAGGGACCCCGTCCTTTTCCCCCCTCAGGATTCCGTTACTGACGTTGCTACCGATGAGCCGCTGTTCGGCCCCGTTCACCCTCCATCTGCAGAGGCACTCGTGGAAGAGCACATGAATTCTCATATGGCAATGTTTCGCAATAAGTTGAACAAACCCACACGAGATGAATATCTCCTGGCGCTCTCCTGTGTTCCTATTGTCTCGACCCAGTACA
The DNA here is from genome assembly GCF_001561935.1 of Penicillium griseofulvum. Lineage (NCBI taxonomy): Eukaryota > Fungi > Ascomycota > Eurotiomycetes > Eurotiales > Aspergillaceae > Penicillium > Penicillium griseofulvum. Next base: position 51,212 of record NW_024467456.1, on the reverse strand, counting down.
ATCGCAATCCGGCTGCTTGGGCCCGAGAGGAACGAGAAACGCTGGAGCGTCAAATGGTCATGATGAATCGCTATCGCCCAGGAGATTACGAACCCAAGTTGAAGAAGATTGCTCCTGCTCCCGTGAAAAGATTGGGAACTCAGCCGCGCGTGCAGCGAACCCGTGTCAAACGCACCCCTAAATCCACCCCCAAGCAGCAGGTGTCTGACAACTTTGAACCCCCCCAAACTCCGCTTACCAAACCGCGTACCTTGGGTACGAATCGTGATGATACCGATTATCACTCACTCAAGGACTACTCGCCCCCGACAGAAACCCTGGGCAGTAATGCCAAAGCACTGAAGGCTGATTGGAAGGGGCAGATGTTGGATTTGAGCAATGACCCGGACAGAGATATTCTCAGTCCCGCCGAGCTCAACCTAGCCTCCACTCTAAGACTTTCATGTGCGACCTACCTATGTAGCAAGCGTCGAATTTTTGAAGCTCGTGTTCGCGCTCTTGGTGTTGGGAAAGAGTTCCGCAAGACAGATGCCCAGCAGGCTTGCAAGATTGATGTCAATAAAGCCAGCAAACTTTGGACCGCTTACGAACGTGTGGGTTGGTTTAAAGCTGAATATTTCCATCAATACCTAGCATGATATTGCAGAGGCTACGTGCTTGATGGTACTGGATAGCGATGCCGCCATTACAGTCTGTCTCGCCTCTCATCATAGGCCGAGCCATCAAAGGCGCCGTTTCCAATAACTGACCCCCATCTACTCCAGTGTCTATCACTGTGCAATACAGCCCCCCGACTATTAATCCCGTATTTGAGTGCTCTTGAACTCATCTTACCCCTCTTGGCCTTTCGGTTTCTTGTTCAATCGCTATTTCGCTTTGATGACTCATGACACATTCTTTTTCTTTTTGAGATTCCCCCTTTTCTTGTTTCTTTCTTTCTTTTTTTTTTTTTTGCATACAGACCTCATGGGCATTTGATTCTTTTCTTTGGCTTGCTGGCTATGGCGTTTGGGTACTTCACCTCAGTTTCGCTTTGGTCTAGAATGGCAGGCTTGGTTAGCCACAGGTGTTTTTTATTGCGATTGAATTTTACTGCTCGTTCCTTTTTTTTTTTTTTTTTTTCAGAATAGCACATAGGATAAGGCTTGATACCCTGAATACCCTGACCAAATATGGATTTCCTGTAATTGAGTATTGAAATAAAAAATATATAAACACATATATTTGATATATGTTATACATATTCAAATATAGTATTTAAGTGTATTCAAAGTGTATTGTTTCTAATTTAAAAACAAAATTAAAGCGGTGGGGCGCAATCGTAATCATCCGGCAGCCCGGCGCCACCTTTTTTTGACGTATCCCTTGTTCTTCTCCTTCACTCCAATCCTGATCATCCAATTTCCTATTTCGAAATCATCAGCCATGTCTCAGGAGATGACTCGTGCTGAGTCTATTGAGGAACAGGAGCGTGCAAGGGAGAGCGACAAGAAGCCAAAGTCCCGCCGACCAGCTAGTACGTCCTGCGATCTCAACCCTTGGTCACAACTAACTTGTTACCAGATACTGCTTTCCGCCAACAAAGATTAAAAGCATGGCAGTGAGCTTGATATTCCTGTACCTACCCCTGGACTGTGCTAACCTTCTAGACCAATCTTAACCCCTAAAAGCGTTCTACCTTTGTTTTTCATCGTGGGCGTTATTTTTGCGCCAATTGGTGGTGTTCTCCTCTGGGCAAGTTCTCTAGTATGCCTTATTCTATACCTTTGTCCTTGAACAGCTCTGATGAACTATGTGCCCTAGGTCCAAGAAATTTCCATCGATTACTCCAACTGCGCCGCACAAGCACCGACTAGCGGCCAGCTCCCTGTTCCCCATTATTCGGCGACCTTCAAATCTTCCAAATCAATATCCCCACCCACCTGGAGAAGGTCCGTCAATGAGTCTGACTCGGACGCCATTACTTGCACTCTCTTTTTTGAAGTTCCAAACGAGCTTCCAGCACCGGTTTTCATGTACTATCGCCTCACCAACTTCTATCAAAACCACCGCAGATATGTTCAGTCGCTTGATTTGAATCAACTGAAAGGGGATGCTGTTCCATACGGTACAGTCAAGGGTGGTGCGTGTGACCCATTAGCGGTCAACAGTACAGCTCAGAAGGTATACTATCCATGTGGACTGATTGCAAACTCATTCTTCAACGACACCATTGGGAAGCCCCAAATCCGAGATCCGAATTCATCCGAAAAGCAATTTTACGAAATGACCGATAAAGGTATTGCTTGGGACAGTGACAAAGAACTCATTAAACAGACGAAGTACAATATGGGTGACGTCCTGCCACCGCCAAACTGGCTCTGGGCGAAAGATGAGAACGGCGCCTATAAAGAGGATCCCAACTTACATGAAAACGAAGCTTTCATGGTTTGGATGAGAACGGCTGGTTTGCCATCGTTCAGCAAGCTTTCTCGCCGTAATGATACACATGGCATGCCTGCTGCAACGTATAGCATTGACATTGTTGATCGTATGTGATCACTGCTACATCTTGTCTGCATTTACTAACTGTTTCAGGTTTCAATGTCACCAAATACGATGGAACCAAGTCGATCTTGATATCTACTCGAACAGTTCTTGGAGGGAAGAATCCCTTCATGGGAATTGCCTATGTGGTTGTTGGTGGAATCTGTGTCGTTCTTGGGGCTCTGTTTACTGTTGCGCACTTGGTGCGTCCGAGGTATGATATCCTTAATATAAAGAACCCCCCCCCAAAAAACCCCAAATGGTTAACCTTCCTATCAGAAAACTTGGTGACCACACCTATCTTACTTGGGATTCAAATCAACCAAGCACTGCCATCGCCACGGGACGGGATAATGCCCCTTAAGATGTCTTCGCTTCTCTCTTTTTTGGCGTTTTCTCTTTCAATATGCCCTGTAAATAATTTGTTCAATGACCTCATCCTTGAATCTTTCACATACCAAGCCTTTTATTTTCTCCGATCCCTTTTAACATGCTCATACCCCTTGCTGCAGACATGCATTCCCGCATGACGCAACATTCTTTATATACAGGTTATATGATACTATGAGACCCCCTTATACTGGCCAATCTCGAGGTTGACAGTTCTTTTCTTGACTCTCCGTCCACTGTGTTTTTGCTCGTTTGGAACTGGTGTGAAGGGGCAATTAAAACTAGGACCTCTTAACATCATGGTCTGCCACTCATTTTTCCAACTCATGATTTTTGTCACCCTTTGTCTGCAGGCTCGATGTAGCCCCTTAACCCTTCAAAAAAGAGGCGCCTGTGCCACTGAAGACCCTAGTGCAGGTTTCTTGCATGAACTAGGTCGACTCAAGTCAGATGAAGCCAAATATGCTAGCTCGCAGGCTAGACAGGCCCCGATCGAGATCGAGACCTGGTTCCATATTATTAGTAGCAAGTCCGAGTCTACCCAGGTCACCGATGATATGATCAATTCTCAAGTTAGTTGCTCCTTTTTTTCGATTGACATCTCAGTACTCATTCATTTAACCCACAGCTTTCTATTCTACAACAATCTTATGCAGATTCTGGCATCTCTTATCGATTACAAGGCGTGACTCGCCATACCAATGATAAGTGGGCGAGTAATGCGGATGATGTGGCAATGAAAACGGCCCTTCGGAAAGGAAGCTATCGAACATTGAACGTTTATTTCCAAACCAATCTGCAGACCTCTCCTGGGCAAGCAGGACGCGCTCTCGGACACAGAGGTGCAGTCACCAACAATGACCTGGCATCGAGCGTTCTTGGATTCTGCACTTTGCCTGATCCGACTGTCAATGCTAGTAGCCCAGCTTCTCACTATGTCAAGGATGGCTGCAATGTTTTGGCCAAAACAATGCCTGGTGGTTCCTTGGATCTCTACAATCGCGGTGGAACTGCCATCCACGAGATTGGACACTGGAATGGCCTTTTACACACATTCCAAGGAGAATCTTGCTCGGCAGATAATCCTGGTGACTACATAAATGACACGCCACAGCAGTCCACCCCGACAGATGGGTGTCCTGCCCGAAAGGATTCGTGTCCGGACTCCCCTGGACAGGATGCGGTTCATGACTTCATGGATTATTCCTCTGATGTATGTTACGAGAGTTTCACGCCTGGACAAGGAGAGCGCATGCGGAGCATGTGGATATCCATGCGCGAAGGGAAATAGGACGAAAAGCGATTGGCAACCAGTTCAATACAAGCTCTGTATGGACTACGTTCGCAGCCATATCATATTTATAGTACACGCAGAGGGACTGGGTTAGAACTAGCCTAGTCGCTTTCTACGATTTGGAGCGATGCCACGCCTAAAGGCCCCTTGAACGAATATCATGCGTGAATATTTGGATAGAGTACAGTTAAGAGACCATAAGAGACTAGTTACCCCTCGATTAACACTGTAAATGTGTCTTATTCTGATTCCCAACACACCGTGCACCCGAGTTAAACTGTATAAGCATTTGAAAGGCCAATCAATGAGTGCAAGGCATATCTCAACTTAACTTGGCCCATAGATTGGAAACACACTGGAAGAGAGGACGCAAGGAAAAAATGTAATTTCATGTCCCAGCGGGAACAAAATGTTCGATCATCGCTTGCGTTTGATCCCGCGATCGTTGTCGTCATGGTCAGTCTCCTTGTCTTTACGTTTCGCCTTTTCCTCAAGCTCATCCCAGTCCTCACCACTCTCCTCGTCGCCGCTGAAGTCCTCGCTGGCGTCGGCACTCGCGTCATCATCGAATTCGCTGTCTTCCTCGGAGCTCTCGTCTCCAGCTGCAAGCTCGGAATCGGACAATTCGAAAGCCGACTCCTCTTCTTCTTCCGAGCCATTCTCAGAATCCGACTCAGCGGATAAGAAAGACCACCCGCCATCGGCAAAGAAGCCATATGGATCGCTGACGACTGTTTTCATGATCGTGGTCCAATTTAGGTTGAGCGGACCTTCGGTGAACGCAATATCGACAGAATCAAGCCAGTCCTTAACGCCCTCAAGCGCCTCGACAGGAATTGTGTTGATATGAACAGGAGTGCGGCGGAAATCCTTGAAAACGAAGACCATGTCGAAGTTTTTGAGTCCAAACTGCACCCATGAATTAGTAAACTAGACTGAAAAATTAGTAGCAAGCGGAGAACATTACCTGAACTCTCTCCAAGTGGGCAATCTCGATTTCATTCAATGTCACGGTCGTGAAAGGAGGTTCAGTGAGCTGAACTAGGGCATCTGTGGTCGGTTGAATTAAGACATTGGACCGGTTTGGAACGCCGGTAAAGCCAATTTCCCTGAATGGGATATCAACATCGACACCCTCGTCCTTGCCGGCGTCCGCAATCTTTTCGGCAAAGGCCTTGAACTCGCGGTCCAACGCAGCCCTCCGCCGTCTTTCCTCCTGTTCAGCCTCAAATTCTTCCTCGTCTCCGTAGCGGTGTTTGCGCCGGCGGTTTCCAGTTTCATCAAATTGCATTTCCGTAGCCTCGCGGTAGAACTGAATGTCCTTTGTCTTTCGCTTTCCAATCATGATGGGCGTCTTGAGATGCACATGGATGAGAACAATCAATTCATGGGCACATGGTTGGAAGAACAGATGCTTTACGTTGCTGAAGAGCACGTCAACATGCTCATTGCGGAAGGGCGATAGGTACCGAAGACCATTCTGGTGAATCTCGACTTCTCCCGGAACACGCTTTCCATCCAAAGGAGGCCGAAGGTAGACATCGGGGAGTTTCACTGGACGTCGGTTTCTTATCTCAACCAGTTTGTCTTGCTCAACAACGTCTTCCAATTCCTTCTTCTCCTGCTCTCGTCGCAAGGCCGTCTTGCGAAGTTCGGTGATATCCTGGGCTACACGTGCAAGCCGGTCGTTATCCTTGGACCGGAGAGTCAGGTTGCGAACGAAATGAGCTGACAAATCCTCAAAGGGCTGGTCATCCTTTCGGCCCACACCCTGGCCTGGAGACAAGAAGTTGATTCGCAGGTAGGCGTATTCTCCTTCGTCGCTTTTGCTGGCGTTCTTTATGGTGTTGATGTGGAAGGGAACTGGACGGCCCATGATAGGCACAATCACGGTTGAAGTCTTTAGGTCAACGTAAACTGTAAGATCTTTGACCTTAGCAGGGAGCTGGTTGTCTCGTTTGTAAGACTCAAAGCGCTTGAATTTCTTCTGTGCCACACCATTGTCGTCTCCAGTAGTACCGGTGAATCGCTCCAAGCCTTCCTTTGTCTTCTTCGCAGCCAGCTCTTTCTGATGCTCTCGACGACGGGCTTCAGCTCCCTCATTGACCTGAGTTGGTCTTTCGGCACGAAGTTTGGTTCTTGTGACATTCCTGCCAGCAGCCGCACTAGACTTCACCTCCTTTTTTTGCTTCACCGGCTTCTCGGGCTCTTCCTCATCCCCGAAATAGAATGAGATCGAGTCCATGTCAATACCGGCATCTTTAGTGAAAATGTGAGGCCCACTTTCCCCGACACGAACTGTATCGGTGATGACCATGGAATAGCCACCATTCTTGGCACTCTTCGAGTCCGGATCCTTCACATCAGTCAAACCAATCGTGATAGACAGCGTCATGCCGTTTTTCAGGACCCGGTTATTCTTGGCATTGAGGACCATATTGGCATCCCGGAGCTCAATTCCAATCCCTGCGCCAACGTTCTTGACGAAATGTCCCTCCAGCTCAGGCTTCTTGGACCGGACGAGGCTCAGTGCCTTGTTGTAAACGTCCTTAGCGACCACACCATCCCGAACCTCTTTCATGGTTGCTTCATGGAGGCTCAGAAGTAGGGCATAGTTTGCTTCTTGTGATTTGGTTGGGTCAACCAAATAAGTACGGCCAATGAGCGAACTGTAAGTTTTGTATCTGATTCCAAAGCTGGACAGAATGATGCCGGGTTCGAGGTTTTTACTGTCGGGGGTCGCTGTGAGCTTGAGATCGTAGGCGCCTCCACTTTGAATTACAGGCCCGTAGGCCCAGTCGATTTGCTGAGAATCAAATTCTGAGGGCAACCGCGCCAGCTTGTTGAAAAACTTCCCATCGTCAATCTTTGCATCAACCTTTGCAGCAAGGGCCTTGTGCGTCATTTTCTTTTCCTCGTCAAGCAAACGTGACATCTCATCGACGAAGTATTCTGACATAAGGCCACTGCAAGCTCTGGAAGCATTGCGGATTGAGACCTACGAGACGGTATCAGCAAAAACCACTTGGTAGACAAGGTATTATAGGTAAACCAACCAATTCATCAGAATCCTTGATTGCAAAAGCCGCTGAGAGTGCAGGTGCTATATCGACTTCCTCCACTTCTTTCGATATTTCCGCAAATGCGCGTTTCCATTCATCTGCGAAGGGTCCTGAAGCTGTGTTCTTGGGCAATGTACCGACTTTGTTCTATGGTTACAGTAGTTAGTAGAAGGCAAATCAAACCAGTGATTCAAATGGCATTTCATCTCACCCCTGCGCCCTTGATAACCTCCAAGCATTTTTCAAATGCTTTAGTCTTTGATTCTGGATCTTTCGTAGTGACCAGAATCTCGACGGGAATCTTTCCTTCTTTCAGTGGCTCGAGGTGTTTCGCTTTAATTGGATTATGATCAGCTATGTAGCGCACAAAAGTTCATGCATGGACACTCACCTTTCTTTGCCGTAGTGACCACGTAAATTGCTTCAGTCGTCAGAACAAAAAGTGTCGCTGGAAATTCATATCCGAGAAGCCAGAACTAAGAACAAGATCGATTAGTAACGACGTCACGGAGCTCATGGGCCTCTATAGGGGAGGGATAGGGCTTTGAAGATGTTTCACATACGTGCATCGCGTTGTTCTTCTGGAACGAGTTCTCCTCATCAGTTTTGCCCATCAGGATGACCATGGACCCTGCATTGCCAAAGAGGGCGTTGCCCGATCGCTTGTCGGCCTTCCATGACGCGTAAAAGGTAGACAGGCGGTTGAAAAAGTTGTTCTTGTCAATGGTGATCTCTTCAGCCATGGCGATGGGCTAATGCGAGCAAGATATGCCGCAGTCAGAGACTAGATTGGTGGCAAGAAAGCTTGGTAGGAGCGCAGGAGCTATTGCAGGTATGTTCGAGTATTAAATTTGTTGAGGATGAAGAAGAAGGTAGATGGGAAATGAAGGCAGCATCAATGCGACAGCTGCGATGATGAGAGACAAGGCACCGATAGAGCTGGGGCCGTGGAAGAAAAGACAAAGATAGAAAGGGACGGCTTAGGGGAAAGTGAACGCGAAAAGCGCGTTCTTGCACTTTAGGTCTCTCTAGTTTACTGTATCAAAGTATTACCACTTTAGTACTAGCGCTGTTTTTCATCTGTCTTCTCTTATTGAATCCGAACATATTTTGTTAGTATCTCTTTCTATTGACTTTCTTTCTATTTTCTATTTCCAAGTCAACATGGCGTATTTGAGCCCTCGCTTGGTCGTTTGATTGGATAACAACCACATCCTGTGATGCTGCCCTCTTTTCCCACCTATATCGCCTGCGCTTCGAGATTCGCTATTGACATTGAGCCAACCTCTCTTTGAGACCCCACAAGTACCATTTTCAGCGATGTGCACTGTGGCATTTTAGCTGTCTGTAAACAATGAAGTCTCCGATAGCTCCCATACTTCTCGAGCCCCATCTCGGCGAACTTCCAGGAAGTTCACGAAGGATTTCTCGCAATGATGCAGCTACCGGAGCATCTGCCGCAGGCGTTCGTGCTCTCAGTGCACAGATGGTGGCCTTCTATTTCAGGGCACCAATCAAAGCTTTCTTTCGTATGCGTGTCGAGTATGTAGTATCTATGGACCTAATGATCTTTATATTGACAATATCTCACTTAGTTATATGGTACACCCTCCCATCATCTGAAGAAACACAACCAAACCATCACCAGCCTTAGTTACTTATCATTTGAAACAGGCATTTGCAAGAGCTGTGAACCCCCGTGTTGCCGAAGGCAAGTGGTCTCTGCACACAACAACCCCGGGATTATTGCTCCACGCCGTTCGGACATACGGATGGCGGTTTATCCCGAATCAAGTGCTCCCACCCTTGCTGGCAAATGCAGGGTGAGATGTCCCCAAGGATATGGTTCTGAATGATACAAAACCGCTAATTTTATATACCAGGGTTGGTGCTGTTCTCTACACATCCTATCTCCAGGTTTTAGGAGCCCTACATGAACCTGTGTCCCAAGGGGTCAAGCGAGTCTGGCCCCCCGCTCCTCCTTCTGCAACATTTGCAGCTGGATTCACAGCCGGCACAATTCAGTCGATTGTAGCTGCGCCTCTGGACGCGCTACAGGTTCGGTTTCAAACCAGCGACATGCTGGAGGGCCAGTACCGGAGTATGTGGCATTATGGCCACCATAAGCTCAAACAGATTGGTCTCCGGGGGATCTTTGCAGGCTGGAGCCTGTCATTTATGCGGGATTCACTCGGTTATGCGGTGTTCTTCTCCTCATTTGAATACATCAAGTCCCAGTCCTACTATTCCTTCGTCACTTGGTATTATGGCTCCCTGCAAGTCGATCATGTGGACAAGCTTTCATCGTCCGAGTCTAGTGATCGCGGGGTCCCACTCATCAAGCCCCACTATGCATTGGAGCCATGTTTCTTGATGATGGCTGGTGTTGTGGCATCCATCACTCAGCAAACTATTCAGCATCCTCTTAGTAGGATTCAAGATCTCCACCTGGGCCGATTGGAATATTTGGATCACCAGGCCAGTTTGATACCCTCGCGACAGAAGATGATTCGATTATACTACCACGCCTATCAAGAGACCTTTAAGAGGTGCAAACGGAAGGCTGTGCGGGCTGGAGGTTGGCGCTCCTGGTTGTTCCGTGGATTTATCGGGAGCTCTCTTCGTCAAGTACCTAGTACCAGTGCGGGCCTGATTATTTTTGAATTGGTGCGCCGACGGTACGCAAATCCCGCAGACGCTGTCCATATTCAAAGTGATGGATATGATATCCTTCTCACCTAATGGTTCTACAACGGAGTTTCTTCTCCCTCTTGATTTCTTTTTGTCCCCTTTCCACTCTTTTTATTATTGTTCATGTTGAGAGTGGCGTTACGTACATAGAATATTGTTTCATAGAGCACACATAAGTGATACCCAACTTTCAATTCAGTACATACCTAACTATATACAAGAATATCTGACAAGATAAAGTAAGAAATTTTATAGAGCCCATGTTCTTTGAGTAGAAGTCAACTTTCATGTTTATATACAAATAACATAAATAGTAATCTAGTTGTCGATCTTTCCCGCATTAGGATTATATTAATCCATATGCGTACAAATCAAATATACTTGGCATTACCATATTGTCTCCCCTATTACCTACATATATCAACCTCTTTACTTCTACAAGTTATTTTATCTAGTTTGGAAAACAGATCAAACTCATCTGAATTCCTATATTTGACTTCCTTTGTCTGTGTAAACCCCCTTTTTTTTTGCCCAAACGCATCCCAAATCTCCGCCTGACCTTTTGACCGGTCATCCTGCGCGTGTGACTCTTACGTAGCTAGTCGCCTGCGACCACATCGCCTGAGTGGCGCCCTAGCGCGGACTAATACACTTTCAAGGTTATGAGGTGTGACTCCTTGCGGAGAACCTCTTATCGATATCATTCCAACTCCGCATTCTTTTCGGGCGAGGTTCAGCCCGCTCAATACCGCCATCATTTCTCCGACTTCTTCCATACGCGCTTCTAACATACCCCTCCAATCCGTATCTGATTCAAGGTCGACCCATTCGGCATTATTGGAGTCCAACGAGAAGGGTAGTCGACGATCTTCCCACTCGTCTGCTCGCTCGGTCGGGTCTGACTCCTCAATCTGGTCAGACACCGGTGACCTCGCCGAGCAGTTCGCCGAGACTGAAGATCCGCTGCAGACTCACCTTCGCGATTCCTCAGATCGACGGCTCTTGCGTCGAAAAGACCGAAGGAAGCAGCCCAAGCACGTGCACTATTCTTCAAACCCGAGCAACGAGCTTTCCGGTGTCGATATTGAAAAGATCAGAATACCATCCCCTTCCCCGCGGCATATTTCGAGAGCTGAACGTGTTCTGGCCGCCATAATGACACCCAGAAGTGAACCGAGCGCCCAGATGCACGGTCTGGTCGGAAAACCATTACTGTGAGTGTCTCAAAAGGTCACTACCGTATTACTACTAACTCGGGTTTCCATGTAGTTACTTCACAAGTGTGTTTGTATCGCTAGGTGTCTTCCTTTTTGGCTATGACCAGGGTGTAATGTCTGGCATCATAACGTTCGTGTCTAATCCCTCGAGCATATAGACTCGCCATGGAGCTTAGGAGCAGAATGTGGCTAACAGATGCAGTGGCTGGTACTTCAAAGATTACTTCAACCAGCCTTCTCGGGCTACGATCGGTACTGTGGTTGCAGTTCTCGAAATTGGAGCATTCATATCCTCGCTCCTTGTGGGGCGTGTCGGTGATATGATCGGTCGTCGAAGGACTATACTCTATGGCTCCATTGTGTTCTTCATCGGTGGTGCTTTTCAAGCATTTGCCACAGGTATTCCTATGATGATAGTCGGTCGTGTCATTGCTGGTCTAGGCGTTGGTGCCCTATCTACCATTGTGCCAGTTTACCAGTCTGAAATCTCGGTTTGTAACACCCTTTCTCTATCAATCTTCGTGGATTCTTGTTTGCCTCCACATACTCTCGTCAGGCATGCTGACGAATCTTAAAGCCTCCCCATAACCGTGGAAAGCTCGCATGCATCGAATTCACCGGCAATATTGCTGGGTATGCGACTAGTGTGTGGGTAGACTATTTCTGTAGCTTTATCGATAGTGACTACTCCTGGCGCCTCCCTCTCCTTTTCCAGTGTATCATGGGTGCCTTGCTCGGGGTAGGCAGTTTGCTGATATGTGAATCACCTAGGTGAGTAGAAATGTCTTTCCACCGTCTACCCTGCTAATTCCCGTGCCTCTACTCAGGTGGCTTCTTGATAATGACCATGACGAGGAGGGTATGGTGGTGATCGCGAATCTTTATGGCGAAGGAGATCTCCTCAATGACAAGGCCCGCCAAGAATATCGTGAGATCAAGATGAACGTCCTCGTCCAGCGACAGGAGGGCGAGCGATCCTACTCCGACATGTTCCGCCGGTATCGCAAACGTGTTTTGATTGCCATGTCGGCCCAGGCCCTAGCTCAACTCAATGGGATTAACGTAATCTCATACTATGCGCCTCTTGTGTTTGAATCGGTACGAATCCACACGCTGCTATGAATCCAGAGTCATCCTTCCGCGGCGCCATGCCGCATTCAAACGAGACCCAGAGAGATTCAAGATTATGCTGACCAATTTTCAACACAGGCCGGCTGGGTTGGACGAGATGCCATCCTTATGACTGGAATCAATGGCATTTCATACTTGCTATCTACAATACCACCATGGTATCTCGTGGATGGCTGGGGTCGGCGACCGATCCTACTTTCGGGTGCTGTTGCCATGCTCATTTCCCTTTCTCTTATTTCCTACTTTATTTACATTGAAATCCCCGCCACCCCAACCCTGACGGTAATCTTCGTTATGCTCTATAACGCAGCTTTCGGGGCATCTTGGGGTCCTATTCCATGGTTATACCCACCGGAGATCTTGCCTTTGAGTATTCGTGCCAAAGGTGCAAGCTTGAGCACCGCTTCAAATTGGGCATTCAATTGGCTGGTGGGTGAAGTGACCCCTGTTCTTCAGGAAGTTATCAAGTGGCGACTATACCTAGTTCATGCATTCTTTTGTGCATGCAGTTTTGTGCTTGGTAGGATCACTCGTCCATGATCATCCGCTAGGGAACCACTATACTAATTATCACCGCAGTTTACTTTTTGTACCCCGAAACGAGTGGGGTTCGCCTGGAAGATATGAACGTTCTTTTTGGCGATGCTACCACCGCCATGCCGACGCCCGCCACCCAGGGAGAACGCGGGTCGTTAATGGGTGCTGGCTCACCCGTCCCATCGCTTGACCTACGCCGGCAGTATGGTCAATTTGGGGCAGAGAGTTCTATCCCTGGCCTTGATATTGATCCGCCAGTTTCAGGTCATGAAGGAACTAGCAAACGCGGACTCTCAGGTTCTCATCAGGGCAGTGTTCGCGGTGAAGGAATTGGTGGCTGGATCTCAAGCATGGTCAATCGAAACCGAGGAGCGGGCCACGATGCTACCAGCAGTCAATATAGACGTTTGGAGCAAGGAGAAGGAGAGGAGCAATGAAAGGGTTACGGATAATCGTCTGGGACTGAATAAAGAAAAACCAAAGAATTCGATAGCATATATCTCCTTTCCCTACTTATGGTCTTCTGATTTGACGTTCACAGTACATATCCAAATCCTGTGATATTCTTTTTTTGGCTATGGGGGCTTTTAGTATAGATGTATTGGCTGAGAGTTTTCTTGTTACAGTATATATATTTATATAAATATCAGTAATAAGTATAAGTATTCAAAGATATTTATAGCACAAGGTAAAGTCGGAATTACAAGGGCCACGTTCTGAAAACGGCCCGCTAAAAGTGGACTTGTTTATCCTCTCCTTGAGGCCACGGATCTCACTTTCTCCTTTACTTCTCTCAGCCCACTCCCTTCACCTTTCTATTCTTCTCTTTTTTTTTTCTTTTTTTAATTGAGTTTACTTATCTATCTAGATTTGTTTCTCTCATTTGCCTATGGCTATGTTCTCTTAAGCTATTCGCTCTTCTATTATCGGTCTACCTCGGTATTCCTCTTGAATTCCTACTCCCATTTTCGACTTCTTTCGAAAAACAAAATATACTAGCAATATGGTGGGCCTAGACACTGCCGTGAGCACGGGCGCCAAACATGAATCCGACCTCCGTCGAAGAAATATCCCTGATACTAGCAATGTTCATTTGGACTCAAACCGGGTGAATGATGAAGATGTGAAGAAAGCTAGACCACAGGTGAGATAACCTTCTTTGACATTATATACGCTCTCCTAACTTACCCTGATCAGTCACCCTCGTTCCTCCATGTGCTAGCTAACTGGGAGCCGATCATTGCTCCTATAATCTTGACTGCCCTCGCCCTCTTCACTCGCTTGTACCAGATTGGCCGCTCCAACATTGTGACCTGGGATGAGGCCCACTTCGGAAAATTCGGTTCTCACTATCTCAAACGCGAGTTCTACTTCGATGTCCACCCGCCTTTGGGGAAAATGCTAGTTGGCCTGTCCGGCTATCTTGCTGGCTATAATGGGTCCTTTGAATTCAAATCCGGCGAGAAGTATCCAGAAGATGTGAACTATACCTTTATGCGAGCCTTCAATGCTGCCTTTGGTATAGTCTGCATTCCCCTTGCCTACTACACTGCGCGAGAGTTGAACTTTCGTCGGCCTACAGTATGGTTGATCAGTCTAATGGTGCTATGTGAGAACTCCTACGCCACAATTTCTCGGTTTATACTTCTTGACTCAATGCTGCTCTGCTTCACATTCACTACTACAATGTGCTGGGCAAGATTCCATCGATTGCAGCATGCTAGCTTTTCGCTGGAATGGTATGCCTGGCTCTGCTTGACTGGTCTGAGCATTGGATGTGTCTGCAGTGTCAAATGGGTCGGTTTCTTCTGCACTGCTCTTGTCGGTCTTTACACCATTGATGATCTGTGGAATAAATTTGGCGACCTGAAGATGCCACGGGTGAGTACCTGCTTTCAGCCCCTGTCGCCTGCTCAAGTCAATCACCGATTAGCTGGCTAATATGGATGCACTCGGATAGGCTGTGCTCGCAAAGCACTTGATTGCTCGTGTTGTGGGATTGATTGTTATTCCAATCTTGGTCTACATGTTTTCTTTTTATCTGCACTTCTTGGTGCTGGCGAACAGTGGTCCAGGTGATGCCCAGATGAGCTCTCTTTTCCAAGCGAACCTACACGGTACCGAAGTCGGTAGAGATAGCCCTCTTGAGCTTGCAATTGGGTCGCGTATCACCCTCAAAAATATGGGCTACGGAGGAGGGCTTCTTCATTCCCACGTTCAAACCTTCCCGGAGGGATCCATGCAGCAGCAGGTCACCTGCTACCACCACAAAGATGCGAACAACGACTGGTTCATCTACCCTAATCGACAGGAGCCAGACTATGATGCCACGGCTGATCTGCGGTTTGTTGGTGATGGCGATGTCATTCGACTTATTCATGGACAGACCGGTCGCAACCTGCACTCCCACGCTATTCCAGCCCCAATCACTAAATCACACCACGAGGTGTCGGCCTATGGAAATATTACCATTGGAGACGAAAAAGACCACTGGAAAGTAGAGGTGGTCGATGATGTTGCATCCCGGGACCGATCTAGGATCCGGACACTCACAACAGCATTCCGCCTCCGCCATCCAGTCCTAGGCTGCTACCTGCGGGCAGGAAATGTAAACCTACCTCAATGGGGCTTCAAGCAGATTGAAACAACGTGTACCAAAGAAAACAAACCCGGTGATGTGTACACCCACTGGAATGTTGAATCTCATACCAATGATCGCTGTAAGTTGGTCCCCCCCCTCCCCCCCCCAAAAAAAAAAACTCGGGATTTATGAGGTCGATCAGACTTGCTGACCTATGTACAGTGCCTCCTGGTGATCCTGGCTCCTATAAATCGCCCTTCTTGAAGGACTTCATCCACCTGAATGTGGCCATGATGACCTCCAACAATGCTCTGGTTCCTGATCCTGACAAGCAAGATGACTTGGCTTCCAAGTTTTGGCAATGGCCGATTCTCAATGTCGGCCTGCGCATGTGTTCTTGGGATGATAACGTTGTCAAATACTATCTCCTAGGAAATCCCCTAGTCTATTGGGGAAGCACTGCCACTCTTGGTGGATTTGGTCTTCTGTTCCTTTGGTACCTTTTGCGCTGGCAGAGAGGGTACACTGATCTCAGCAATGAGGAAATTAGTCACATCCACTACTCTGGCTTGTACCCCGTCATCGGATGGGTCTTGCATTACCTTCCCTTTATCATTATGGCCCGCGTCACTTATGTCCACCATTATTATCCGGCTCTCTACTATGCCATCCTAAACTTCGGCTTCTGCGTTGATTGGGTGACACGGAGGATGAATCCCAAATTGTCTGCGGCGGTATATGTCTTCCTCTACGTGATTATTGTCGGATTGTTCATTCATTTCCGAGCTATCGTGTTTGGAATGGAGGGTTCTAACCAGCAATGGGCTCACCTACGTTGGCTCCCCGGATGGAAAATGGCGAATGTGAACTAATCATGAATCGCTTGATGACATGTTCTCGTCATCTCTGCTTGTTAACTCGTGTTGACTACCTCAAAACTGGGACCTTATATGCCGACATGGGTACTTGTATCAACACGGATAATTTCACTTTGCTTTCTGTATTTGTAAAGAAAATTTGCGATGTTACTTTCGACGGTCATAGTCACATTTGGTGTCTGGTAACAATTTAGTTGAATATGAAGATAAGTCGGGACCATGTGTTGTTGCTGGCTATTTGTTATTACGAGCTTTGCCGATTTAGCAACCGGACTGTAGATTTAGCAACACCCCCTACTCCAGCCATTGCCACCTTTGCGCATAGCATCATCCATTCCCAATGTGACAGTTCTAGGCACTCCGGTGTTCGCTCCCCCTGAGGCCCCGAACCCTTTTACGCCGCTCCGCCGATCATTGAGGTCGTATTTGCCAGTTTCAATGTTACGATAGATTCTCTCGGCAACTTCCAGGAATGCTCGTTCGACACCATCTCCAGATTTGGCACTCGTTTCAACATAGCGAACCACGTTGTTCATGCGACACCACTCTTCGGCCTCCTCCTGGGTGACCTGCCTTTGATTTGATCCAGAACTAGAACCCGTCAGATCAGTCTTATTACCGACCAAAATGACAACGATGCCATCTTCTGCAATATGCCGTAAATCCTGCAGCCACTGGGTGCAGGATACAAAGGTCGAGTGCCTGGATATATCAAAGACTAGGAGAGCGCCAGAGGCGCCCCGGAAGTAAGAGCGGGTGATAGACTTGTATGTCTCTTGTCCAGCAGTATCCCACAGGGAAAGTTTCATGCGTTTCTGATTGGGAGAATCTTGTGGCTTTCGTGGAGGGGCAGGAAGGCCGGAGATGGTAGTCGCTTCTGGCAATGTATCACCCGATGACCCGGGAGCAGGCTCATCAAGTTCTAGCTCCAGCGAAGCTGGAGGACCAACTGGCACGATTCGCGATCCAAACTCGACTCCGATGGTCACATCATGAGATGGGGAAAATCGGCCTTCACAAAGTCGGATGGTGAGCTATTGTTTGGTTAGCGGAGGCCCGAAGTCAAAAGACTGATAGCACTTACGCTGGACTTGCCAGTGCCAGAGTCACCAATGCAGACAAGCTTAGCAATATAATCCCATGGCTGTGACATGGAGAGTAGTAGAAAAATCCAGAATTAGAGATGGGAAAGAAAGAGAGGTCAGTTTACCTATGGTATGTTTGGAGACCTCACCTGTTATCAGCTGAGTCATCTATCAAGCCTGACGTGCCCGTATGACGCTTTCATCAGCTGCGTGACCATATAGCTCTTCACTTTATTCCCAGAAAACACCTCTCTATCTCTCTATATCTCTTAGATCTGGCATATCTCAAACAAATTAACAGTCTTTTCTCTCTTCCCTCCATTTACTCTCTAATATCCGATCGTATTTGATTTCATTAGTGATTCATCACTGGCCCTGTTCACACACCGCACTTTGTTGTGACAACAGGCCATGTTCTCTGAATGTAGGAACTGGACGGTCTTGAATATCAGAAGGCTATATGGCTAATATTTTTCCTTAGATGCCTCACGATTCCTTGCTCAGTCACAGTCGCGATTAGCCTCTCGGCCAGATGAGGTTCAAAGGACGGGTCGTAGCCGCCCTAGTCAACATCAAGGCAACCCTCGTCACCCCTCATCGCGATCATTCTTACGACCTAACGATACTTATCGACCGGGTG
Organism: Penicillium griseofulvum; assembly: GCF_001561935.1. Taxonomy (NCBI): domain Eukaryota; kingdom Fungi; phylum Ascomycota; class Eurotiomycetes; order Eurotiales; family Aspergillaceae; genus Penicillium; species Penicillium griseofulvum. Next base: position 33,180 of record NW_024467456.1, on the reverse strand, counting down.
CATCCCAAACATCTCATTTTCCTTTTGCCCAACGCAGCGCAGCTCAACAAGCTCCCCTTTTCTTCAGTGCCACTGATGAATTCCGAGAGGAAGATGACGAAACAGAACGTGAGCGCGAAATCGCTGATTTTTATGCACTCCAACGATCAAGGCGCCATTTTGGTGATAGCAACTTGAAGGAATCTTCGGAGCTTGAAGACTCTGAACGTTTAGGTCACGAGGAAAGCTCACCATACGATGATCATCCTGGCAATGGGAAAGGCATCAAGAGCTCATGGCGGGGGGAAGAGGTTGCTCTGGGTGCTCGTCCTTTTCCTATCGAGTCTGTGGCGGAAGGCCCAGAGCATGAACCGACATCTCGATCCAGCCCAAGCAGCAGCAAAATTCGAGTCCATCTAGTTGATGTCGGTCTGGAGGATTCTTTACGGGCCGATGTTGACAATGGTCAGGTGTTATCCAGTCCCGGTTTCCACGATCCACCTGTTCAGCGATTCCGAGAACGAGAAGTACTGAAGGAGTCCTCTGGTCCCAGCCAGCATGGACCTACTGTAGAACGGGCTGATCTTTTATCACAAGATGCTCCACGGCCGCCCAGCTCGGCAAGCTCATTCCCAACATCTGTATCACCGATAGCCTCGGAAAACACAGTGCATGATGTTTTCTGGGGCCAGTTATTTTTGATATCTCTCGCGGGATTGTTTGCGTCAGCATTTCTCGTCTATCTTCACACATCTACCCCATCTGGAGACAAATCAAGATGGGGCGATACAATATACATGACTGTTCATGGATCATTTTTCCTTCTCGGGATATATACCATTGTATCGGTTCTTGTGTCGCTTCTCTGGTTGGCCTTGCTACGGTCTTATGTGCGACTCTTGGTCCATGTGATCCTAGTCGCCGTTCCCATTATCTTATACTCTTTCTCTCTATATCCTTTTATCTCAAGTTTCAAGGGACCATGGCATGGAATGAGTATCCAGGACAAGGCGATGAGATGGGGCTCTGCTGTCCCGTTTCTCATAGCTACCATGTGGATCTACAATGTTGTGCGCGGCCGCCAGTCTATAGGGAAGGCGATAGGCATTCTTGAATTTGCCTGCCGAATCTTGGTCGCCAATCCCGAGCTGCTTGCTCTTGGACTAGGTACCTTGGTCTGCGTTGTTTCCTGGACGTGGATCTGGATGCTGATGTTCACTCGCGTCTTCTTGGGTGGCCATCTTGTTAGCTCAAAATCATTCCTTATTGATGTGGGTAGCTGGTGGCTCGGTATCTATTTCGTTGTTATTTATCTGTGGTCGATCGGTGTCATCGCAGGCATCCAGCGTGCTGTCACCGCTGCAACAGTGAGCCAGTGGTATTTCCATCGTTTGGCCACACCCGCACCTACCTCGAGGCAAATTGTTCAGGCAGCCATCATTCATGCAAGCACAACGCTCTTTGGAACTATCTCTTTGTCTAGAATACTAGGGTTGCTGGTTCGACTTCCTCTGATCTTGCTACCAGGTCGCATCTCCTCGTTGCTCAGTCTGTTCGCCTATTCACTCGTCCCCACCCCAATTACTTACTTGACCAATCCTCTTTCTCTCACCTACGCAGCGATTCATTCGCAGCCTCTTGCCGCTTCCTCCCGAGGTTTGAGCCAAATGACTATTCTTGCTCCATCGGCAGCCTCAACGTCTTTACACCCCCGTTCCTATTCTCGGTCCCCCCGGAGTTCGGGGTCTCTACTCTCATACCGGCTATCTAAATTGATCCTCTACGCTGCCCGTTTCATGATGTCCTTGGCCCTAGGGTTCGGTGGTTGGGTGACCACTGCTCGGAGCCTGACAACGTCTGCGTCCGGTGGCACCATTCGTGGCAGTCTTTATGCCTATGTTGTTGGGCTTATTGCTGGAACAATTGGCTGGACCACACTGGGCACAATGGAAGGTGTGATCGCAGATATTGTAGATGCAGCGGTAATTTGCTGGGCAAGCGAAGTCGGCATTTACGGTAGAGAAGCTCGGTACTGCCGTGAGGCTGGTTGGCTCTTTGGTGATTCGCAGCCTCGCTTCGGACATGAATATCAAGAGGTCTAGGTTGATTTTTCCCTCTTTTCTTCATCTTATAGGTCCCTAATGTATGTGCTCTTTTTTTATGACTTTCGCGCCATTTGTACGGTTGAGCGGTTATAATATTTCTATATGCTCTAGCGAAAATTTTCACTTCTAGGTAGATTTCTTTTTCAAGATCTGACAAACAAATACATCCATCTTGGACACGATACTAAACTATGTGAGAAAATAATGTATTATTTTGCATCCCCATGGTATATTCGAATTGCAAATAGCTACATGAAAATCCAGGGCTCGTGGTATCATGAGAAAATAAAGGGAAAGGCAATGACCTGTGTGAAGGAAGAAGAAAGGCCTCCGAGACGCCATATGAAACATATCCCGAACGAGCGAAAAAAAAAAGAAAAAAAAAGAAAACAGATGGGGGACAAATATGAGACATGAATTAGAGACCAAGACGTCCATTCCACTCCACTCGTTCTTTCGAGCACCATTCTTTCAGCAGGGACCAGCCAAACCGAACCACTTCGATGGGAGGAGTAGTGCCACCAAGTGGTAAGAAATAACTTCCAGCGTAGTTGCCAGCCTTTAGAGAGGACCGGCCTCGCTCCGAGTAATTTCGAGATCGCTGAGCCCAGATCGTAGGGAACTCATGGCCAAGGACATCTTCGGATAGACCGCGGGTGCCCTCTAGCCATAGCCTCTGGGAATCCTTATAGAACTCAGGAAGACGAGCCTTCAGTTCTGAGAATTCCTTCCTACTTTTCCTGTTCTCGTCCGATAGAGCTGCATTTCCATCACTCCCAGGCGTAGGGACCGGGGTGTGCTCTCCGGGAATTGGGGTTATGGCAAGGCGTTCAAGATCAAGACTGTGAATGGCAGTGAATGACACAGCGCCAAGGAGCAAGCAGAGACTGTTCAATGCCGGATATGGTACACTGTTCTTCTTGACCACACGCCAGTATGGCACAATAGACAGCCATGTTGAGGAATCCCCGACTTGGCGTGATGAAGCCTTGGCCTGGTCGTTCGCTACAAATGCCATGATAAAGGACAACAACGCTTCGATTGCAGTCACAACGGCTAGCTTTTCATCAGTGACCGAGGTCCCGGTTTTAGAGGTATGCCGCTCTGCGGCATGTTTTAATTCACGACCGATGCTTGCAAACTTTTGCCATTCATCCCACCATATCTGCCGCTCATTGCGCGTGCGACCATCTGCCTGTGTGGGAGAAGCTTTTATGATTGACCCGGGATCAATATAATGACGTTTGTTGGTGGGGTAAGAAGGAGTCTTGCCATCAGTCTCTCCGAGATTATTTCGATGATAGGTAGGAGGTTTTAAGTCTTTCACCGGCGTGATGGAAGCTGCTTTGGTTTTGTCACCGATTGAATGAGAGGTCAAATATGGCTGAGAGATTGGTGTTCGAGGCTTTTCATCAAAGGGTTTTGGATCCTTTGAGCGACCATTTTGGGGGCCAAGTGTTTCGTCAGTCTCATGCTTCCTGCCTTTCTGATCCCCGAAAGCGTGCCCACGAGACAAATCAGTCTCTCCCCCTTTCTTCCTGGGATGTGAGATATCATCACGATCGGTATCCTGGCTGACCGGTGAATCTGACATATGTGCTTTCCTTTTACCGGAAAATTTAAGCAAAGCTTCGACACGCTTTCGGTTCGCTCTTCCGTACCGCAGTTTGGTAAGAAGTTGCGTCTTCTGTGGGTCTGCATGGGCGTGGTCTTTTAAATGTTCATGGGTATTGGACTCCTTGATAGGCAATCCCTTCCCTGCCCGACTATTCCGAGGGGGCGAACGGTCCTCAAGGCGGGCTAACTCCTTTTCAATATCTGGGGGGAGGGTAGGGGACAGCAGGCGTGGAAGTCTCGGGCCTCCCGATGTGGGTGGGAGTGTGGGCGAAAGAAGTGCGGGCAGCCTGGGGGAGTGCGATTTGGCAGGGCTGGACTCTCGGCGCGTCTCTTTCTCGGGAGATAGTCTGAGTTTCTTTGTGGGATGTGCTTCGGACTTCTTAGTCGCTGAGGGGTTAGGGAATTCAAGTTCGGACCCAGATGGCCGTTTCTGACCCGCTCTTTCGGGAGAGTGACGCGCGTGTGACTTCGGCGGCATTCGAGGCATTTTAGTCTTATTGTCATTCTTGAGGTGTTCAAAAGATGTTGTCTGTCGTCTTTCCTCGGACTTGGAGGAGCTTGATGCGCCTCGGCTACCCGATTCGAAGCCAAGGCCAACGGGGGATGCGACAATGTTACTGGTCTTCTGAGACTTGTAATCCTTGAGACTAATCTTCTTTTTGGCCACGGTTTCTCTTGAACTTTCTCTGGCGCTTGGGGCTGTTGATCGATCGGCCATCATGCGCCCCGTTTCGTCCGACCAGTCGCCGACGGCTAGAAGCAATGAATCTGTGTCGTGGTGTGTCAAGAAGGTCATATACTGAAGTTGCTGCTCCTCCAAGCTGAAGGGTCTGTCATGCCCTACAGCCCAATTGTTGGCGGACCGGTTCCCCAGGTTAAAGGGAGTTTTGGTCGGAAATGTGAGTAAATATGGAACGGGGGGGAGAATGTCGTCGGAGAGGCGCTGCAGTCGTTGGTCAAGCACTTCACGATCTGACGAGGGGGAACTCGCAGCTCGGGGAGTTATGGTGGGCTGGGAAAGGCGTTTTTCGTTCACCGACATCGCAGTGTGCAGGGTTTCGCGATTTGTGCTTCCACAAGAGATGCTAGTATCATACGCGCTTCCGAGCACAATTCAAGTCAAAGTCTATCCTGAGTCCTATTTCTCTAGTCGGTATGGCAAGTTGCCTGGTGATAGTCAACGCATTGAGCCAAGTGAAGGATAGTGGAGGTACAAGATCCGGCCTTGTTCAGGTGCCGAATAATCAGGGCATCCTATCACTGTCGCGCGTGGGGGTGTTCCCATAACCCTGGGATTTCGAAGCCGCTCAATTGGGAGGTAGAGATAAACACGAGTGAGGTAACAAAGAAAAAGCGGGATGTGTCACAATGAGAGGGATTCCCATGAAGGAGCGATGGGAAATATCCCCGGATAGAATGAAAGAAGATGAATTGGAGAAGGTTACGTGAGGTTACCCGTGGAGAGTGTTGCTTATCGGCCTTATCGTTACCATACAATTTCATTACATACAGCCCTTCAGAGAGGCACATGAATCTATATAAAAGGTCTTCACTTCTTATACCACCAGTTGACATGTACAGGGTTTGAACCTCCTGATATTCAGGAACGATCATTCTCTGCAAATTTTTCACGCCAGAATGCACGGTAATGATGCTTCTCCCCTATGTATGACAATTCATCAACTTCGTGAGGTGTCAGTTTGAATGTAAATGCCCGTAAATAGCTGTTCAGGCGAGATTCTTTGCCACTTGTGGTGATGGCCACATAGCCACGGTCCATGATCCAGCGTAACAAGATCTCAGACTGACTAACAGCATATTTGGTGGCCAAGGAAGAGAGTAGAGGGTCTAATGGCCCACCCTGAGCCCGGGTGACAGGGGTGAGGCCCCCATAACTAACAGTTTTGATACCTTTACTCTCTTGGTAAAGAATAAGATTGCCATGTTGAAGGTAAGGATGAAACTCAATCTGATTCACAGATGGCACCACTTTGGCAGTTTGGAGAATAGTCTCCAAGTCACTTTGTAGAAAATTGGACACGCCAATGGACCGGGCTTTTCCAGATGCCTTCACTCGCTCCATAGCAGCCCAAGCAGATTGAAGTTCTTCCTCGGACTTGGCAAAGTACGGAGCATGGATCAAGTACCTGCTCCAATTATTAACAGTGCTTCCTGGGGCGAGCCATTACTCACACCAAATTGGAGTTCGCTTACAGGTCCACATAGTCAAGCTGGAGTTTCTTGAGGCTGGTATCAATGGCCTGAGAAATATCGGTGATATTGGTGATGACCTTGGTTGTAACGATGAGTTTCTCTCGAGCTACCCCGCTCTCTTTGATTGCCTGTCCCACTTCCTCTTCGGTCTGGTAGATTTCAGCTCCATCAAGGTGGTAGTATCCTAGCTTCGTTGCCGTCTTGATTGAGTCTATCAATTCCTGATTGATACCGCTGTCCGTAGAACTCTTAAACCAGGCGGTGCCAGTGCCATATCCAAGCTGTATTTGTCAGAGAATACCCCATATTATATGGGGATACTGGCTGTTTTACTCACTATAGGGACTGAGGTACCATCATTGAGGTCCAACGTAGGGATAGATGAAATGATGTTTGCCATTTCAATGTCCTTCTATAAAATGATAATATAGCTATGGAGAGAAGCTGTTAAGTGGATACCTAGGCCGTACCTTAGAGGTACCTTAGTACCTTACCTAGGTACGAAAGGGTTGATTAATAATGTCAATTATGTCATTCTTGACCCTCGCCATACTTCTTCACTTGGGATATCCTTCAACAATTACTCTCTCTATGAATTTCCGTGTGCCCTTGCGTTCAAGGAATTATATGTTTTCACGGAGCTTTCGGCTACCGGTTCGGAATCGCTTAAACCAGATGGCATCACACCTTTCGACTGTCGGGATCTCCCTGGCTGAATTACCAAAATCAAATGTTTTCACATCTAAATTGCCACCTGATCCGGCATTTGATACGCCAGAATCCTCGCATAAGGCTCCGCGAGAAGCTTTGGGGCCTCGCATGGTCAAAGGAGCTTTGTTCACATATGTCCGCCCAGAGCAGACCGATGAGCCAGAACTACTAGGAGTAAGCTTAAAAGCAATGAATGACTTGGGATTGAAACTAGGCGAGGAGCAAACGTCACAATTCAAGGCATTGGTTGCTGGGAATGAGATTTGGTGGAAAGAGGAACAGGGTGGAATCTACCCATGGGCACAGTGTTATGGAGGTCAGTATCCACGTTGTCAATCCTTGAGAAATCCAAAGAGGCTAACCCAACACAGGGTGGCAATTGTAAGCTATGAAAGGAGCTCGTAAAGGAGCTCGAGATATAATGTTCACGACTGACAACCTGTAGTGGTTCATGGGCTGGACAACTTGGAGACGGGGTAAGTTAACAAGTTAACATGTAAACGATTCCTCCTCACTAGAGATACTAATGGGCGACCTATTAGCGTGCAATCAGTCTCTTTGAATGCACTAACCCCCAGACAAATAGGCGGTATGAGCTGCAACTGAAAGGAGCAGGCAGAACACCCTATTCGCGGTTCGCAGATGGCAAGGCTGTCCTCCGGTCAAGTATCCGTGAATTCGTGGTCTCAGAAGGTAAGAAAACCTGCATGCAACCTAAAGACAGACCACTGAAACATTGCCAGCACTCTCTGCCCTTGGTATACCAACCACCCGGGCACTCTCACTCACCTTGGTTCCCAATGCCAAGGTATTGCGAGAGCGTCTTGAACCAGGAGCAATAGTTGCTCGGTTTGCTGAATCTTGGTTAAGAATTGGCACTTTTGATCTTCTTCGCACTCGTGGAGATCGTGAGCTGATCAGAAAACTTGCGACATATGTCGCAGAAGACGTTTTCAATGGGTGGGAATCCCTTCCTGCCATTGTATCGCTGCATGACCAGCAGTCTTCCGTGCAAATCGACAATCCACAGAGAGGTATCACGGCCGACCAGGTACAAGAACACGAGGATGTACAGGAGAATCGATTTGCTAGACTATATCGAGAAATAGCTCGCCGCAATGCGAAGACAGTGGCCGCCTGGCAGGCCTACGGGTTCATGAATGGCGTGCTAAACACTGACAACACATCTATTTATGGCTTATCGCTAGACTACGGCCCGTTCGCATTTATGGACAACTTTGATCCCCAGTACACGCCGAACCATGATGACCACATGCTGCGATACGCCTATCGCAACCAGCCCAGCATTATCTGGTGGAATTTGGTCCGACTCGGAGAGTCGCTAGGTGAGTTGATTGGGGCCGGAAATCGGGTTGACGATGAAAGCTTCGTCAACGATGGGGTGACGGAGGAGTTTGAACCGGAGCTCATTAAACGCGCGGAGAAAATCATTGAGCGTGTGGGCGAGGAGTTCAAAGCAGTATTCCTAAACGAATACAAGCGCTTGATGGGTCAGAGGCTAGGACTCAAAACACAGGCTGAGTCAGACTTCCAGAATCTCTTTTCAGAGATGCTAGACACACTTGAAGCACTCGAACTAGACTTCAATCACTTCTTCCGCCGGCTTTCGGGGCTGCCACTATCCAGTCTGGAGACCGAAGAAGGCCGAAGAGAGGCATCCTCGGTCTTCTTCCACTCTGAAGGGTTCGGTGGGATTGGATACACCGAGGCTACAGCTAGAGATCGCATTGCGAAATGGCTGAATAGTTGGCGGCTTCGCGTGCTTGAGGACTGGGGCCCCGAGAACGATGAGGGAAGAATTAAGGCCATGAAATCCGTCAACCCGAATGTAAGCACCCGTTGGAGTATTCTTTCTCAAGTCCGGTGAGGATTGACTAACCCATTGATAGTTTGTGCCTCGGGGGTGGATTCTCGACGAGGTCATTGAGCGCGTGGAGCGCAAAGGAGACCGAGATATTCTAGAGCGGATTATGCAGATGTCTTTGAACCCGTTCAACGATCAGTGGGGTCTTCACAAGGAAGAGGAAGAGCGCTTCTGTGGGGATGTCCCCAAGTACAAGAGGGCTATGATGTGTAGTTGCAGCTCGTAATCAAGCTACGAGCGCTACGCGGATCTCCACTCTCTGAAAGCCGAATATGTGATGTATGACTTTGAAACAGAATCGATGTTAAGCTATGTAGCAGAATGCATCGACTCCCAATCCACGAGAGATCGGCTCAAGAGAATTAAAATATGCAAACACGAGTATTTGCCAGTCTCTTCCTACTTCACATTTTATACTTATTATAAAACCCGAAAAATAACCAAACAACCTAGGTAGGAGGCATCAAAAGTTAGATCATGTCAACCTTATCAGGCATTGATCTCTAATCATACATTTTCAGGAAAAAAAGAGAAATTCGTTTCGTGCATGCATGAAAAATGTCGTCCAATCCCATGGAAACTGCAGAAAGATGTTGACCAAAAGAGCAATGCAAACGGCATCTTAGTTAGGGCAAGCGGATTGAACGTGACCGGGCTGCTTGCACTTGTAGCACATGCGCTCACCCTTGGCTTCAGTGGGGCAGTCACGAGAGACGTGGCCAACTTCGCCGCCTAATTATATAAGTTAGTAGCAGATCCCAGAGAGGGAAAGCGAAGAGATGACTGACAGTTGTAGCACTTCTGACCCTGAGTGCAGTCACGGGCCATGTGGCCGAAACCACCGCAGGAGTAACAGGTCTGCTGGCGACCACCAGGACCACCGAAACCACCGTAGTTGCCACCAGCATTGTAACCACCGCCGTAGTTACCACCCTGAGAGCAGTTGCGTGCAATGTGACCGACCTGTCCGCACTTGTAGCATTCCTGGGAACCACCACCGCTGTAGTTGCTGTCGCCGCCCTGGGGGCATTCGCGGGAAAGATGTCCAGTCTGGCCGCAACGGTAGCATGATTTCTCCTTGGGAGGCTCCTGGCATTCACGGCCTTTGTAAATGTTAGTCAAGTTCGAATAGAGGTATTTCATCTTGAACTTACTCAAGTGACCCTGGCCTATAATTGTGGTTTGACTTTGATTAGCAAAGTTCTAATAACTAGTCCAAATGTTCGAATCGTGGACTATAGATCACGTTGAGATGGACATACCGTTGCAGTTGTAGCTATTTAGAGATTGGGTTAGCTTTTTTATTTGATCCAAGGGAAAAGGGAATTTACCAGGTAGGGTTTCCCTTCTTAGGGCAGTCCTTGGCCTATAAAGAGGTAAGCTTTTGATTTTATTTACCAGAAAAATCTGGAGAAATTTCAATGCCAGGCAAAGGTCGTAATTACCTGATGAGAGGCCTCGCCGCCTGTAAAGAGCGTTAGTAAAAAAAATATTTTTTAAAAAAAGGTATCAATTGGCGCAAAGGTCAGAGAGTTATCACAAGCTAAGCTTCGGAATATATGACGTCGGGATTTCAAGAGGAAAAAAAAAGAACATACAGTTGAAGCAGCCACCACGTCCGGCAGGAGGGAAGTCCATATTGAATAAGAAGAGGGTTGAATTTTATAAAGAGAAAAAGTTGAAGAAGTTGAAGAGTCTGGAAAAATAATATTGTAGTGCGGGGGAGAAATCTTCCCGCTCGTAAAGCTGACCGCCCTGATGGGAAGTTTTCCTTCTATCTTGTTTTATATCCATGACTATAAATCTGTCTTGATCTTTGAAGGAGATCTATATGGCAATTGAAGATCTCCGGATTGAAAACAGAAAAGGGAGAAAAAGAAATTATTCCAAGGTTCCCCGACTTTTATATAACTGTCCTGCCAGGGGTCCCCAGTCCATGAGTACCTTGTGCTACCCCCCCCAAAGGAGACAGTTTAATTGGTCTAACACGTCAGCTAATGCAAGTTAGAGTGATCTTTCTTTTCTATACCTTGGCATACCTTGATATATATATATATATATATACATACTTAGGTAAAGTCGTAACATTCAAGTAGCTGTGTTCCGGTCTTTTCTCGAAGAAGAAGTACCCGTTCTTCATCAAACCCGATAGGCAGAGTCAATCCTTGCGATTCCACATTTACACTCAAATTGTGGTAAATCTTTCCTGACTCCGACTTATTCCCAGCGTTGAGCTGAACACTGTTCTCCTCAAAGAATCTGCGGCTGCCCAGAGATGATATTGCCGTCTCCAACTCCCATATTCGAATCTCATCCCCCCGAGAGCTTACAGAGATAGCTTTCCCGCGGTTGGTCACCTGAACAGCAGATACGGAAGAGGTATGTCCCCAAAGTCGCCGGCCACCTTGGACGAACAAATTTTCCGATGTAGATACCACAAGGTACATAGTCAACGTGTTATCGGAATGGGAGGTCAGCAAATATGGATGGGAATAAGACATAGAGGTTGGAGGCTGTTGATGTAGGATAGATGGTGTCCCAGGGGTTATGGGAGGTTGATCGTCAAAGGATTCGGAGCGCCTTTTTCTGGATTGAAGGGGCGTTATTTCATATTGGGAATCCACTGTAGTAGCCAGTCGTGAATCAAGCTGTTGTCCATCTTTGCCTAGACGCAACTCTTGAATTCCCAGAGACCACCCACAGCCAATGTGGAAGAAACTATACACAATAGTAGCGACGATTTCAAAGGATGAGACTCTCAGTGATAGTGTCATGGGTGCAACAATGTTATCTGCTTTGAGGGAGGCAACCTGGCGGGGTTCGAAGGCCTCGGCTTCCCCTGCTTGATGGTTGCCAGGTCGCAGATTGTACAAATTCAGATCTTTGTGCTGGGATACTACCATCAAATACGGCGACGAGAGGGCCATTGCTGTTATTGCAGCACCACTGGAGCCCACATGAGAGGACTGCAAGTCTAGCTGTGACGTTCGAAGATTCAAGACGAAAAGGCTGAAGTGACCATTTTCCAGTCCGACGGAGATCTCAATCATATCTTGGATCTGGCTTACTGCCAAGGCAGTTGGAGCCATAGCTGGTGATTTCGATGGAGTTGACAAAGGAATTTTTGCAAGACAACATGCTGAGTCTCTTGTGGCCCATGCCCGGAGCCCGTGCGCTGAATCTGCAGTGAAGACAACCCCAGCACAAAACCTGATCAGTGTAGGAGGGCATGGTGGCCGAGGAAACTCCACTTCTGTAACCCGGCATAACCCTTTGGACCAATTATGCCGGAGTCGATATTTCTGTTTCCAATTGCCCTCCTGTGCTAAGTGCCCATGATCGAACCATGTTGCGACCTTGGGTGAATAATTTGTTTTGACTGGAATGGTTGTGCGTCTAGTATTTGCAAGGCGGCGGGCACGGGGCCGTACCCATTGCGAGTAGTATTGCCTTTTCCATATCTCGGAGTCCCCACCAAGGGCATGAAAGCGATGTGATAACCTGTTTGGAGCAAGTCAGCAAAACTCCTAAGAGAAAGACTAATCACAAAGGGAGCATACCTTTGACACACATTAAGAGATGATACTGGTAAGAAGGAAAGGATATGGAGCAGCAGCTCATTGCTCAGACGAGACAGACGATCGACTGGCCCAATATCGTTCCGAGTACGGATACGCTTTTGCGCTAGATCGGAGTCCCAGTAGTCTCCGCAACGTTTTGACATTCTTCTCAGACTAACAACTTGCGAGGAGACTAGTACATTGAATCGGAGGAATCATTCCGCGCAGTCGGAGGAACAGAGTGGTTGAAAGTGGAGGGATATTCGAGATAAGCTTATCCGCCCACGGCTAAGTGATAAGCTCACGTGTTGTCCATTTGGTCTCGACGCGTCGCGTTTATATCACTCTACCTGACAGGACGTCTACAACTTGGGAGTTTTTTTTTCCCCTCCCTTCTCTCATGATCCGTGCCATTTCCCTCATAATGCCGTAAAAATTTCACAATGGAAGTTGTCAAGGAGCTACATGCTGCTGTGGCAAATGCCTGTGAGGCCTCCTTCGATAGTGCCTATGAGCAAATGAAATCGCATATTGATGCACATGCCAAGGAGGCAGAAATTAAAGAATCAATGGCGATCCAAGCCCAGCGACAATTAGAGACAAGAATCCGAGACCTTCAGCATGATATCACGGTACTCCGGAGTGAGCTCCAACAATATGAAGTTGATCCACAGGATCTTGAACTTCCTGGGAAATATGCCAATCTAGAGACCGAATTCGACCCGAGGAACCTGTGGGGGGAAGATATGGATGGCGATGATCATCACAATGTTCGGAAGTCTCGGAAAAGAGTTGAGGCCAAATACACCGCGCTTTACACAAATTTACAGACGTTCATCCAAACTTGGAGTGGTCTCAAGTCCCGGGTGTTGCAGCATAAAAGGAAGCTACGGCGATGGGATCAGCAACTAGAGCGTGACGAATTTTCGCTTGTTCTCAATGGTCAACCCGTCACATTCCGCAGGGTGCAAAATCCCAACCCCGAGGATGTTGACAAACAACACTCGCAGGCCGAAGGTTCCTCGAAGAAACGTCCCAGAGAAGAGCGCGCAGATCTTCCAGCCAAGGCCGCCAACCTGTCACAAAGGATCACTCGTGCAGATTATGTGCATGCAAATATGAAAGTTGAAGATGACCAAAAAATAATTCACGACTTAACATCAGAGTCGGCCTCCACCCAGTCTAGCTCTTCTAGACCTGAGATGGAACACTCGGAATATTCTGATACAATATGTTCCTTGTCCGATGTCCTCCGACAGCAAAATCGGCAAAGGCTTTCACCAACACTTCCCAGCAGAAATATTGTGCATAGTCAGCGGGAGGTCATGGGTTCGGAGCACCCTGCGGTTGTCAAAAATGAGATTCTGTCCTCAAGTCCAATGAGAAGCGCAATGCACAACAGTGAACTGCCATTTGCAAGCACGCAAGATCTCGATGAGATAGGGGACACGATACGAACACCAATGAAACGGAAAGCCTACCGAGATGTCAATATTGAAGACGCTGGGGATTCAGAGAACAGTACAAGTAACGCACATCGCTCAAAGCGAATACCACTAGGCCAGCATATATCTCAACAGTCATCTATACTCCAACCAGTTGACGGTAATGCACGTGGTGCCATGTCCTCTGCACAGAGATCTTCAATGAAGCGCCTTCAAGATCTAGAGCGACGCGCAATACCAGCTCTGGCAGAAGACGGTGATGATGCGACAAACTTGCGGACATCTTCGAAGGTCGGCTCCGGCGTCAATCTCGGACCTGCGGAAGCAAAGACCATGGGTGGATTTGCACAGAGGCGCCTCGAAACTCTTCTAGAACGGTCGGTACCCTCCAAATCACCACTTCATTTGTCAAGCAAAATCTCCGATGCGGACTCAACAATGGTGAACGATACACCCCAGATTGATCAGACAAGACCTAAGATGTCCAGTCAAATGGCCCCAGATATAGACCCCGATGATGAACCATTCAGAGCAAGACCTCTTCATCGCCTTGGGTTACAGCATTTCAAAATCAACCCGGCTAGAAATCAAGGGCTTGACTACGCATATGATGCAGTTGTCCGAAAGAAGGATGACCGCAAATGCATATCAGGCTGTACTCGCCCAGGATGTTGTGGTGATCGGTTCCGGGCCATGGCCCGCCTTGGGGGCCTTCCCGGTCAGTCCGGCGCAGAACAAGAGGAAGAAGACCAGGCAATTCTACAAGAGTTTCTAGGAGAGGATACTCAATTGCTTCGAAATATGAGTGGCGAAGAGCGTGAAAATCTCCTAGTGGAAGCGAGAGCCAGGGCCCTAGCCAACCAATATGGAAGGCATCGGCATACTCATCAGCGGGCTCAATCCCCCCCTGGCTTCTGGCGGACTGACATGCCAGATACGCAAGAGGAGGAAGATGACCTGGAAGCTGCCAAGAAGTTGGAGCGTGAGAAAGTGGAAGAGCGATATCGAGAGGCTATGCGCCCTGGGGGGTTATGGACATGGGCGGATGAATAAAGGCAAAACATACTTCTATGGCCAAATATTCAGTATTACTCTATGAGCTGAAAAGAACATCATAAAATATATCTGAAACTATAATAGTTTATTTGCAATGCTTAGATCTCAATATGATACAAAGACTTGAATATGTATGTAAGTATTGAAAAAGGCCGTCAACCTCGGCCCAGACGTCTTGGCAGACGCAGAAGCGGGACCACGTGCCCCTGTAACCTCCCTCCCCCGGATCTCATCTCCTTGGTCACAGCTATCTTAACATGCTTGAAGGTTAAGATGGAAACCGTTCGCAATATCCAAAATCCAATACCCCCGGCGCTCTTGCAACCATCCAAATGGCTTTCTATTTATGAAGACTTTGTAACCAAGAATGCTAGCTCGGTTGGTCAAGTCGAGTCAGCACTGAGATCTTTAACTTATATCATCCCAGGTAAATCATCCTTGCTTTCAACAAATATTGAAGAATCTAACAAATATTCTCTACCAGGGCGATACCGCGAATCAGAGATACCCTCAGAATGTGGTTAGTGTAACAATTGTACTTGCCTTTGAGCGCGTGCTGATACCCCCTGCAGTACACTCCGGTGTCCAGTTATTATCATTATACCATGACTCTCTCGTTTCGCGAGTTGTTGATCAGCTTCCATCGACTGTCCCTCGGCCACCGCCCACTCCGCATTCCCGGTATACTAAATACTGGACCTCTCGCTCCTCGCTATATCGCCAGGTAGCTCTTGCGCTACAAATGCTCCAGTATACCGAGCTTCTGTGGGAGATGGCGGCGAGGCGGCGCGGACAGAAAACTCGCTGGCGCGTGGTTGTCTTTATTGAATTTGCAAAGGCAGTCTGCCGCTTGCTTCTTCTGCGATTGACCAACTCCAGACCACTCGTCAGTCCTCCACTTCCAGAGCGCGAGGTAGATCCAAGGACAACAGAAGAAGAGGAGCCACAGAGTGACTGGAACGGAATGGACACTCCAGTCAGCGAGCGGCCTTCGGACTTAAGTTGGACGATGCCTCGCACGGGACTTTCCCTTCCGTCTCTACCCGACGTAAACGATGTGTCGAACTATCTCATTTCCAAAGTGCTTACAGCAGATGACATCAAACCCCCGAAGGCCCTCCTCCACCGGGCGACGGGGCAAGGACAGCTGGCTGAAGTGCTCTACATCCTTCGGCCTGTCGTCTACGCAATGGCGATGCAAAAGTGGAGTGGTGATAAACGAAGCTGGCGGCCATGGCTTATTGGATTTGGGATGGAGTATGGCTGCCGCCAGCTCGCAAAGCGGGACTTCCGTGAACGTGTCGCCGGCGGTCTTCGAGGACTCACAGGACTTGAGCGAGAGGAACTGAAGAAGCGCGGGTGGTCAATGGGCTGGTGGATGATGCGAGGCGCATTCTATGAAAACATCACCAAGTAAGAACTCCGATTCTGTCCTGTCTCTTGAATTCCCGTTTGGATACTGACAATGTGAAACAGGTCCTGGTTACACAGTATAACGGGCAAGATGAAAGGCAAGCCATTGTTGGACTTGGTGGGTAGCGTTGTGGAGGATTATGAATACCTTTGGGACAACTTCTACTTCTCAACTGCTACGCTGTGAAGTTCCACAGATGAGCCATATCTTCTTCGCCCATGATACCCATTATTTCTATGTACGAGTCTTTTTTCTTCTTTTGTATGGCATTCGCGATTGGACTTGCTATTCCATCTTTCATTTGTTCTCGCGCTTGCTATACTTTGTCAAGCAAACGCAAGGGGTATCATTAATGTTTTATTAGTCTTCATGTCTAATCGCATCACACGGAGCATTCGCATTCAGAGGACCTCAGTTTGTCTGTGGCCGTACCAATCCCGTAATCCAACTTTGCCCGTGCTTTTTCCGGGGCCTGATGATAGTAAGAACTCATCCAGCCGGGGGGCTCCCTCCTCCTCTTCGTCGGGCCAGTCGACTCGTGCTCCTCCTTTCATTTCCAGCATCTCCTTTGCAGTGCCCCAGCTGAATCGACACTCGTTGCCCCAACCAAACACAGGGTCCATGTTTCGTCGAAGCCAGCCGACGCACTTGGAGTCCGACGGATAGCCACTTCCCCAAGTCTCGGGGGCTGGGCTTAGTGATTGCTCAGCCCGGAGCACCGCCTCGTACATGACTTCCAGTGCAACATCTCGTGTCACCTTGGCTGCCACACTGGCGGCGCTAACACATGGATACAAGGAATCGGCCTTCTTTGCCACTGTGATTTTGAGAGAGGGGAAGATTCGCTCCAATTTTTGCTGATACGTAGCGGGGTTCCCAATCGTGTCAATATATACCTCTCGCACATCCACTCCAAGGTCTTCAACTACCCCTCGAATAATCTCGACTGTGGCGTCCATAGCCTGGGCGTTCAGGTTGTATACTGCTGTGGGTGATCTCATCATGCCAGAAGAGATGTCGCGCGCCGAAAGTACTTTGACCGCATATCCGCAAGACTCGAACAATGAGTCTCCCGGTGTATTCAATAGATGCATCAAATTTGCTCGTACAGCGGGTGTAAGTACTTTGCTGTCGTCAAAGCTGTGTTTTTCGGTCAAAAGCGAGTGGTGGAGATCAAGAGGGAGATAGAAGGCACCGTAGACCATTGGCCCTAGGACTGGACCACGGCCGGCTTCATCGACCCCTAAGACACATGGTGTACTCTCAATTGTATCATGAATTGTGGATGAGGTCTCTTGGGGCGTGATTCCGTTTGGACATGGGGTGTAGTACGTGTAGGATTCGCCGGAGAGAAGGGGTTCCGAAATCACACTAGGAGGAATAAAGGTGGAAGATTCCTGGAGAGGATCGACTAGGGAAGTATCCTTTGTCATAATAGGCAATGTAGAAGACTGCGTGGGTTTTTTTTTTTATAGAGAAAGAGAAAAAAGAAGAGTGAAGATACAAAGAAATTCAAAAGATCGAACGCGTCGACCGTTTGGGATTAGCGGGGGCGCGTGTTGGTCTTCCCGCCTAAATTCCGCATTCCTCCACTTTGTGTCTCTCTCGACTGCTTTGCTGTCTTTGATTTCATTTGCTATCCTGTCCTGGTGCTTAACTTCTCAATATGGCACGAGGGTCCGGAAAGCCCCGCGACTTCGACTACTCCAATGTGGGAACCAAAGGAAGGTGAGTCGATATTCGATTTCAGTTATACTAGGATCTTTATACTTATGTACGTCTAGGCGCACTGGTATATCTCTGAAAGAGGGTCGACGCGACGAACATGGAATGGAAGAAGTAGATGGTCTCTTCTCATCCCCTGAAAAGTCGCCTGTCGAGTTGAATGGGTTTGAAGACGTTGAAAATAACTCCTCAGTTGGGTCTGAGGGCATGTCGATCGATGAAGGTGGGCTAATCTCGTGGTTAGAATTGACGACTCGCTGTGTGCTGATACAAATTCTATAGGTAATGCGCCAGATCCCATGGACTTCCTTAAGGGCACAAATGGCTCACATACCTCTTTTCTCCCCCCGCCTGCCGCGCGGTCGCCGATGAAGACTGGCCTCACTGGGTCTCCACGGAGGACTCCAGCGTTGCAATCAACTCCAGACCCGCAAGATATTCTCGAGTCGTCTAGTCCGTCCAATGGCAAAGGTTTCGCGGGCGTACAGGGAGAATCACGTCAAGATCCATCTCCTCTTTCCACTCGATCGGTGAACGTGGGTCGCTCTAACCAAAGGAATGGCACACGTCAAAATCCCACGACAAAAGCACAGCTAGCCGCAGAATTGGAGCCCGCTGTCATACATGACTTTTCCGACTATTCCGACGGCGACGGCGACGAGAACGCGAATGCATTCGCCACAGTACAACAAGATTTTGGTGGCAGTTTGAATGTCGACTCTGACTCGGTTGCTGCAGAGGAACTGCCAGGTTCTCCTGGGCAAGACCAACACGATCATGACGGCAATTCATCTACGGCTGACACCACTCCGCCTCGCGAAGAACCCATTATAACCTCCAAGCCAGCAAAGAAGGCCGCGCCAAAAAATCTCAAGGCAAATAAGGGTCAGACGAAACCCCCCGCGCAGCGCGGACGTCCAAAGTCTCAACGCCGTAGCCTTGAAGAAGATGCCGACCCCAGACCAACCAAAAAGCGGAACACCAAAGCATCTCCACCAGCGCGTGAACCTTTGGAACCAGAATTAGATCGAGTTGTTGAGAATTATGCCAATCGCACAGGCCCTTTGAAAGGCCGCAGTTTGTATATTCTCAAACGCGAAAACCCGACCGACAACAGTGCGACTCACACTCGATCTGGGCGGGTTTCCGTCCGACCACTAGCATATTGGCGCAATGAACGGTGTGTCTTTGGTGATGGGGAAGCAGCCGAGGGACATCGATACCCTCTTTCGACCATTAAAGAGGTTATTCGCACCGAGGAACTAGAACCCGAACAGAAGAAAAAGAAGGGGAAACGCTCAACGTCGCACAAATCAAAGTCTAAGAAACAAAAAGATGACTCTTCAGATGAGGATGAGGATGTTGATCTCTGGGAGAAGGAAGGCGGTGTTCTTCATGGCTACACTCTCAAATGGGACGCGAAAACACAGACCAGTTCGAAGGAGGAAGAAGTTCTAGGTATAATCTCCAGCCCCTTTATAGAGTTGGTTCCTTTACTAATGTTGACACAGACATTGCATATGCTCCCTCTGGAATTGAAACCAGGGAAGTCAAAGACTCCACATTCCGATTTGCGAAGCTGCTTAGCTCGTCGTTCATCGGGTCTGGAGTCGTGGAACTCCCACCCGACGGAGTCAAGAAACCCAAGAACTCGAAGAAAATGCACATGGTCTTTTATGTCTGTCACGGGCGTGTTCAAGTGGATATCTCAGGTGTCCAGTTTAGTGCCGGAAAGGGTTGTGTTTTCCAAGTCCCTCGAGGTGAGTCACATTTACTCTGACTTGATTTATATCAGATTCGTATCAGTTAATTGACACCAGAACCCCATCTCTAGGTAACTATTACAGTTTTGCAAACACCCATCAAAAAGAAGCTCGACTTTTCTTCACACAAGGCTGTGTCCCCGACGAGGACGAGAACGAAGACGACACACCGCAGATGTCTCAGGATGCTGGCCCTGAGAGTGAATTTGAAGCCGACACGCCCACGGCTCCTGTTCATGTCCCTGCTAAGAAAGCTAAGGGTCGCCCCAAGGGCAAGCAGAAGAAGACTGGCAAATGATCACTTCCTAGCTCTGCCCTCCAATCCTGTTCTAATGTTTGTAGGCATTGACAACGCGCCATGATACCTTCTACGTGGATACCCTGAAATTTTATTCTGTGGGCGTCTGAATGTCTTTTATTGTTATTCGTTCTTGAGCGATTTGTTTTCATACGATTACCAGGGAATTTGGCGTTTGTTTCGCCTGTTTCTCTGGTTAATTATGCAATATCTATTGGTGATAATTGGTGATGGGAGAGCAAGTGAGAGAAGCTGGGAATCAGAACCTCATTTATTCCACAATATTGAAATGCAAAGTATACATACTCAAGTGTATCAAATCTCTTCCATCAGGTCATCTAGGTCGTCGTCTAAACCCAATGGGGGGAACTCTCCGACTTCAACCTTTTCGGGCTTCACAAAGACGCCCCTATTGCCTAAACACTCGAAGTAGCGCTGTCCACCCACACTACCATCGTTTTTCCCCATCGGCTCGTCAAGCTCGATCCCGACCCAAATTGGCTGGAGATCTGCCGGAAGTTCTGAATCCTGCAGCTCGCGAGCCGGACCGGTAATAGGAATAGTCGGAACAGGTCCAACGAAGCGGATCGTGCCGCGCCGAATATGAGGCGGAGACGAAGGTAGAACGATGGCTCGTTTAGAAACCGTGATTCCTGCCGTGCCATTAGATTGAAGAAAAGAAATCGCATACTTGAAATGTTTGTTTCAACGAACCTCTCGTTTGAACCTCGGTCTGGTCTTTCTCGACTTGATGACGCAGAGCCTCTTCGGGCGATAAAGCGTTAGGATCAAACCGGCCCAGCTTCTGGTTCTTCTTCCAGGCCAATACGGAGTCCGAACGAGCCTCGTATGTTTCAGTTGGCAGCACATATTTCTCAACCGATGACAAGTCGGTAAAGTTAGCCCGCATAGTTTGTGGGCGGCTGTCATTGACCTTGATACAAATCAGCATATATTCAGAAATCGTATGGATCTCTTGCCCTGACCACTCGAATCAGAGGACATGTTGTTTTGGGTCCATTGAAGCAGCCATAGGAGGGTTAAAAGAAGAATAGGAAAACATGGAAAGAAAAGAGAACTAACCTCGATCTCCGACCCCTTTACTAGCCCCCAGTCTCCAATCAGACGGTCGTCCCCGTCAGCCCATTGATCAGGTCGACCGGGCACTTTTACTCGCAGACGCTGGGAGCCTGGTGGGATTCCTGTCATAGTCTCCAGCTTTGCCTTGACCTGCATCACCGTCCAGGTTGGGGTGATGCGTCGTTCAGTCAGGAATCGAGGCTCCGAATTCCCGGGCTTGGCTAAAGCTGCATTGGTAATGATGACGGAGATATCCATCGGGGTAGGCTGGAATGCCATCTTGTCTATGTATCACTTGTCTGGTCTCTTTCCCGTTTTTCTAGAAAAGAAGTGTTAGAGTGGGCTGTAAAGCAAAGCAAGTTGTTGATGGCAAGGTGCGAGGCATTGCAAAAAGAAAAGAAAAGGTTCGGAACCAGATAGCTTTCTAGTCTTTAGACAAAAGACAAGAATAGAGTATGCATTTGGCACTATTGCATCCTGAATTGCTAATATCAAATTCCCCTGAGGGGAAAGAAGCTACCAGCACTTGCCAGGGCAACTTTATGGAAGTTGACAGAACAAGATAGTCTAGACAAAAGACAAACACCATTGAATGGGGTAGATACTTACAATGGATCTTGGACTTCCCTGTGGTTGACAAAAAAAGGAATATCACTCTTCCCGAAGAAGTTAGTATTAGTAAGCTGTCTCCAGAGCCCTGGGGACACCTCAGGAACAGGCGCTTGATGCTACACATAATTGAGAAATTGACAAATGATATATATGATCTTTATAGGTAAAATGGGTAATTTTGTCTTTGTGCAAGTTTATTTAAAGATAATTGTCCGATCTGGATGTCAAAGTAGCAACTGTAAGAAATTGATATAAAAAAACAATCACTGATCTTGGCATACTATGTGGACTATTCCAAGAATATAGATCGGGAGTACTCTCATCGAGCAATTCAACTCTAGTATTATTAAAGCTTGGCTCATCATAGTTGACTCTATTGTCGAGAGTATATTGTTCTTTATGTTCTATATCACATAGCTTGCATTATCATAGAAACATCCATAAAGGTTGATAAACCCTTTATACTCTTATAGCAATTGCTCCTGTTCTCTAAATATAAAATAGACACAGAATCAAACTTGACATAATTCAAGCTTTCTATACTTTCTGCTTTCTGTAGATATAAATCCCATGATGTAGATATTATGCTCGTTACAAATCGCAAGCCACGTGATATCTATTCTCGCTTGACTTTTCAACTCTTCAGTTTCTCACCTTGTTCACGATCAGAGCATTATGGCGTCCCAACAGACAGGTGAAGCGTATGAGCAACAAAATGTCCATGAAGTGTATCAAGAGATTGCTCAGCATTTCTCCGCCACCCGCTACAAGGTGTGTTCTAAGCCATCGCAACTTTGGTTTCCCAACTAACCCACTTTTCCAGCCATGGCCTATAGTCGAGCGATTCCTCACAAGCCTAGCACCAGGCACAGTGGGTATAGATGTAGGGTGTGGTAATGGCAAAAACTTGATGGTCAATCGAGATGTCTTTATCATTGCTTCGGATAGGTATGTTTTGATAAGATGAATCATTGGGTCATTGAATTTTTTGGATTTTCTATAGATTTCTTTATTTCGTTGGGATACCATTCCACCCATTGTATTCCTTTAGCTTGGTCTGGACTAATCCGATAGTAGATCTGAAAACCTGGCTCGGATCGCCCTGCAGCACCAGCCACATTCGACTGTGGTGGCTGATATTCTTGATCTCCCACACCGGGACGCAAGCTTTGACTTTGCGATTTCAATTGCGGTGGTGCACCATCTTTCCACTCCGGCCCGGCGAGTCCAAGCTGTTGCCGAGATCATGCGAACTGTCAAGCGCGGTTCGGAGACGCAGGAGGGTGGAAAGGTCCTGATCTATGCCTGGGCCCTCGAGCAAAAGAACAGCCGGAGAGGTTGGGACAAGGGTGACGAGCAAGATCGAATGGTTCCTTGGGTTCGTAAGGGTGAACAACCCCAGACTTTCCATCGCTACTACCACCTGTACGCGGAAGGCGAGCTGGAGCGCGACATCGGCAATGCTGGTGGTCGTGTGCTAGAATCTGGGTACGAGAAAGATAACTGGTGGGCAATCGCAACCCCCAAAACGGCTCATGACGTTTGAAAATGTGGTAGCTCCGAGAGCCAGCCTCGGAGTGGGAGAACACATCAAATTCGCACTGGGCCCAAAATTTCTGCAAAAAAGAAACAAACACCGAGGGGTAGAAATCATCTATACGATTCACTATCCCCACAAATCACGATATACCTCCAACCGGCGCTATGCAATTCGTAACAGAAAAACACAAAAGAAAACAGGAAAAGAAAAAAACAAAAACAAAGACAAAAAAAAAAAAACAAGAAGAAACTCAAGGAAAGACGTGTAGGCGTCATCTTCATCACCTCAACCTAGGGCATGGTCCGAGGGGGCATGCCAAGGTGAGGGCCCATGAGACCTGGGGGAATTCCCATTTCTGGTCGTCCATAGAACTCTCTCGGGGGAGGTGGAGCGGGAGCGTATGCAGGAACTCCTGCAGTGAGCTCTTCAAGTGAAGGAAGTTGAGGTGGATGGCCTGGGAGATGGCCTGGGATTGCGCGTGAGGAAGATCCTTTTCTTGGTCGGGATAAAGAGGTACTAGCGCGGCGTGTTCTAGTGGTTGGGGGATCAATGGCAGCACTTGAGAGGGAGAATGGCACTACTCCTGCGCGTCGAGCCATCTCCTGTTCTCCCAGTTGCCAGTGCATAGCTTCTGCTGC
The DNA here is from genome assembly GCF_001561935.1 of Penicillium griseofulvum. Lineage (NCBI taxonomy): Eukaryota > Fungi > Ascomycota > Eurotiomycetes > Eurotiales > Aspergillaceae > Penicillium > Penicillium griseofulvum. The sequence continues at coordinate 9,538 of NW_024467456.1, read as the reverse complement.
ACGCCAAGGGATTGCCATTTCCTCCGCTACCTTGGACCACATTTCAGCTTTGAATCTAATGAGTGGGAGATTAGTGGATGTGTTTTTTTGTTTTGTTTTTTTTGTTTTTTTTTTTTTTCTTTTTTTTCGAAATACCATCAGCAAACCTACCTCTCATATAAACGGGCTAGTTTGTTCTTCTTATCTTCATCCCATTCACTTCGACGTTCCAGATAGTTCTGATAATGAAGACGGCAACTGATAGCACTCCGGCCGGGGAGTCGTTTGCTAATATCCTCCCACTTCATCCCACTGCCCCGCAGTTCGATGATCAAGGCATCCTCATCTGGTGACCATTTGGACTGCTTCTTTGCTGGAGATTCGGAGGTATGTGAGGGCTGCAAACGCTTGGCAGCACCCGACGGGCCGGTCTTAGTCAACGGTGGCATGACCATAGCCGGACCCGGCATAGTCATCATCGGACCTAAGCCCAGTGGCCCTATCGTTCTGGGCGGGTACCCGGTGTTCAAACCCGGGGCGGTTTCTTCCTCATCTTGGGGCTTGAGTAGTAGTGAGATATCCACTTTGACAGGAGGCAATATAGGCCGATTTTGTAACGCAATCATATGCGCGGATGACTAGAACCAAAACAAAGCAGGGAGGTTTTCCCCAAGTCTGGAGAGGGGGAAGGCAAAAAGGGAAAAAGTAAAACGGAAGGTGCTTTTAGAAGTTTAGAATTGGAGGAAATAGGATTCACAGAGAGAGGGGGGGAAAAAAAGGTAATGGAGCTAAAAGAAGCATTAAAAAAAAAGGGAAAAAAAAAGGGAAAGAAATGAAAAAGGATATGAAGCAATTCCCCCAACTTGAAACGAAGTGACAGCTGATCTAAACAGAGAGAGAAGTCTTAGACCAGGTGTAATGATACAGTAAAACCAAAAAACAAAATAACTCCACTTTTTAATTAAACGGTCAATTCCCCTGTCTAGATTTGGTAAGTTATTTTACGTAGATTATACCTAAGTATATATAAAGTACAACTATGAAGAATGGGTAGTTTCATACTAAACTAGAAAGGGAAGAGAGGGGGATGAAAACTAATTTTACTTAAACGGGGACCCGCATCATCCTTTTAGTTAAATGAACGGTCTTTTCCGGTCTAGAAGGGAAATTTGTATATACCAGGGCTTTTATATTATATATTATTATTATTATTATATATATATATTATATACCTATAATTTCCAAGGTTAACCAGTCGGGGATTTTTTTGTCTCTCTTGTGGGGCACCCAACTTCTCGGGTGTTCTTATAATCAACTCTCTCTCTCTCTCTCCCCATTTGAACGACGGGGTTCTTTGGTGGAGAACTGGCTTTCCTTGCCAATTTCGCCTCATGTTAAAATAAAACAAGGAACCACATGCTTAAAAAAACCGAACACGAGTTCCCTTTAAATTCCCGAGGTATCGGATTATTATATTTTCCATTTATTCTGAAACATCTAGAACTCCCCCGTCCCTAATCTCGTCTAGAATATTTTCCTACCTATCAATTTTCCTATGGTGGATCGCAACGTTCGCAAGGCGATCGTTGCCTCCCTTAGCTTCGCACAGACACCCGTTCAACGGCCGTATGATCTTTGATTATTTCCGATATAAAAGCTAAAAATAAAAATAAAATAAAATAAATAAAAAATGAAATGAAATAAAATAAAATGAAATGAAATAAAATAAAATGAAATAAAATAAAATGGAAACTTCATAAAATAAAAAAAATTAAGAACGTAATGTGGAGTGTCAAATGGTAGAGAGGGTGGCGTTGCGTGGTTTCTCTTCTGATCGTCACTATCTAACACGTACCCGGACCCATTTTTTTCTATTATGTTTTGATTTGATTTTCTTTAATTTCTAGGAATTTCAGGGATTTCAGGGATCCTTTTCTGTCTCTGTGGATCTTCGGTAGATGTCAGGAACCCTGTCAATGTGGATTATTACAGATACCTAGAGCTTTCACGTTCTATCCCCTGAAACGGCTTCTAGACTTAGTGGAACTGGTTTGTACATCTTTTCAGACTGGTCTCGAACATGAAAACTGGGGAAAATTGGAGGGAAAGTGGTCGAAATGGGTCGGAAATTGGTCGGAAATTGATTGACGTTGAAATTTCCATTTCTCTTTGTTTTATTTATAGAACTTCAGTGTCTTTCATCAACTGTATAGAAATATGTGAAAGAAAGTGAAAGAGTGTGACTTGATTCTTTGATATTCAAAGAATATCTGAGATCATAAAAATCCAGTTATATAAGATAAAATGAAACTACAATCCCCAACTTATACAACCATATATCTACAAATATTCTATCATGGCTACTATGCAGGTACTTGATGAAACACCAGAAAGAAAAAAGTCAGCCGAACAGAAAAGGAAATTGAGAGTAAGTGTCTCCCTTCCCTTTAATAACAACTCTTAACAAGATAAAAAGACCTTAATTCCCAATGATTGGCATCCAGACCTACCCGACCAAACCACCCGGGGATTTCCAAATCCTACGGCGGTTGAATGCTATCGAAATGTCGTCTTCCAAATGATTCTTCATATGCCAATTTTCTACAATTGGCTCATCTGGTACAAGAATCATCATGCCCCACAGGGTCACGTTTGCAAACTAGGCTCATCCGATGATGATCCTATGGAATGCCAAGTTTGCCAACTTGCTGAGATTTTTCAGGGTTACTGGGCAGGTGAAACTGATGAAACTGACTGGATGTCCACCTTTGACTCCCTAACAAAATCCCTCTTGCATAGTTGGAAACCAGCTGGTACAGACTCGGAACAAGACCCGGTAGAGTACTTTGGGGTGCTTTACAATGCGATCAAAGAAAGCACCAAGCTTATGATGTACGTTATTTCTCTCCTTATCCCCTCCCTCCCCTCCCCCCAATCCAAACTAAATTTTGAATAGGAGAGGAGACTTGGAAGAGATGTTTGAGGTCGAAATCATCACCGTAAAGAAGTGCGCTGGGGAAAATCCCTGTGTCCCAAATTACACCTCAAACGCGCAACCGGTTATGATGATCCACTTATCCGGAGAAGAGGACGATGAACTCCCTAAGAATCCTACTTTGAGCGATGTAATCCAACGGCATTTTGACCATGAAGACTATTGGGATGAGTGTGGGAAATGTGGAGGCACCATGACTGCCACAGACCAAATTGGAAGTTTTCCTGAGCTTCTCTTGGTCCAACTCAACCGCGTCGATCAGACTGGAAACAAGATCACCACTAAAGTATCTCTGAGTGAGCAGTTAAATATCGAGACACGGTTCATCGATGAACGCTGGGGCAACAAACGGAAAGTCATACAATATAAGTTGAGCTCCGTGGTCTTGCATCATGGAGAGCAGACAACATTCGGTCATTACAGCGTCGGTCTCAAAGGCAAAGGGGATAAATGGACCATAGCGAGTGACTCTGCCGTCAGGGACTGGATCCCCGAAGGGCCTCAAGGTGACCTGAAACACCTCAGCACCGGCTATCTCTTCACATACCGCCGGTTACCTATAAACGACATACAGACAACCGGAACAAAGAGAATCCCAAACCCCGAACCCATGGAAATCGACTCCGGTTTGTTCGCGGACTCTGATTTTAGACACGACGTCAAATGTCTAGAGCAGTTACTAGATGCGATGATTCCCAAGGCTATCGATACATATATATCTCGGACGGCAGATCTGAGGCGCAAGGAGTTTGAGAAATGGGCGAATGAATGGGAGAAAGGGAAAGTCCAAGGGAAAGATCAAGGGACTGATGAGGAAATAGTCAACTGGACTAAAGAACGGGGACGACTTGAGATAACTTTGACTAGAGATAAAGGCAAAGGATCCAAATTGTTGGATCTTGAAGTTCAAGGAATGCACTTCAATAGACTTCAGAAAAATAAACGACCAAGGGAGGAAGAGGAAGAAGTTGAAAAAATAGTTGAAAAAGAAGTTGAAAAAGAAAAGACATTTGGTAGAATGATGAGAAAAGTGAAAGGCAAAGCGAAGGAATATGAAGGGAATGTAAAGAAGAAGATGAAGACATAAGCAATTGGGGGATTTGAGATTCGGGAGTTTATTTTTTTATTTTTTTTTCTTTTCAATTTTCCTTTTCTCTCTTCAAATATGAATTCTAACATATTTATTGATCAATTGATCACAGAATTATCTTCAAATTTGAAACCATTAATGTTAACATTGCACTGTCTATTTCCAAATGATCTTCTTCCTGCCCTTGATATCCTCGACCGCAAACTAGTACGTCGAATTATATCAGAGATAGACGATATCTTTATCGTGATATCTGCTTCACCATCCCAAAAGGGCTACGAGGTTCGGCTACGTGCCTGGAATTGCAGCTGTCCTACATTTACCTTGTCTGCATACCGAGATCAACTTCCTGTGAATCCAAATCCGGCAAACGAACAGAACGAGTTGGACTACCCATTTGGCGGAACGCTGGCTCGTGGTACGGCTCGGGTGTCACCTCCTACCTGCAAACACATCCTAGCTTGTATTCTGCAAGCACGGTGCCCTGAGCTGTTCGGGGTTGATGGGGAGGACGGTGTCCCCGTTTCTATGGAGGAATTGGCGGGCTGGTGTGCTGGTTGGGGTTGATTTACTTGGGCTTTTGACATGCCAATGCAAAATGATATATCCAAATGTACGATTGTACTCGAAGAGTCCTTGACTCCATAATAGCTGCTGAACCATCTGAGATGCCAGGTATCCGCAGATGACAACGGGTCCTAACACCCATCTGCCCGTGTCCGAGCAATCGTTGAACGCAGAAGTCGGCTGGCCACGCATGGGGACTTGTCCTGGAACCCTTAAGATCGTGGGATGATTGCATAATATACACCCCAAAGAGAGTGTTATTACGATGTTCCAATATATAGACCAAGGTCTTCGTCCACTGTGCGAAATGAACAGACTTGGGACTGCTAATAGGATCTTGACCGTGAACTATCCACTATACATGGCGAGATAAAAGAAAAAAAAAAAGGCGCAAGGTCATATGCTTCACTCATTGAATTGACAATTCTTTCCGGAAGACAATAAATTAAGAAAAATCCCTTAGTTCTTCTTCTTGTTCTTGTCGGAGCTGTCCTGCTCCTCCTTCTGCTCGCCATTTGGCGAACCGGCTTTCTTGACATCCCTGTCTCCCTTAGCTCCATTCGCCTCCTGTTCCCGCTTGGTGTCACTCTCCTCTTGCTGCTGTCGGTTCTGGATCTTGTTATCGATTAAGTCGTGGAAAGCCGTGATGGCACGGATCAAGCTGCTGATGTAAATAGCCATCAACTGATCATTAGTCTTGACACTCATGGCTCGTGCCAACTCGCTGTTCTCGATCTGTGGCTCCTGGCCGTTGGTCCGCTGCGTCGCTGGTGGGGTAGACAGATTAGGAAGGAGATTGAAAACATCCTGGAGGTTGCCCAGAATAGCGTGATTGACGGGAAGTTCCTTGTCGAGAACTTTCTGAAGGTATTGACCAATATCGCGCAGCCGCAGGTGCAATCCTTGCAGCGACTGCAGCTGCGACGTGATACGGGTCGAAAGTGTGCCGACTGCGACGTCCCTGATGTCTCGGAGGAGGTGCTCCACGCCAATCTCCTCTGCTTCTTCTGCTTCGATTATCGATGGGGTGTGCACAAATGTCCGGGAGGTTGTTGTTCCATCCTGCAAGTGCAAAATAGCCCTGGTTAGCCTTGGTGGCCTGGTGAGTGCTTCATTGGGCTTCATGCAAAACTCACATCCTTGATTTCATCCACAGCGAAGTAAGCATCTGTAGGCACACCAACTTCCTTCGGTTGTACATCGACAATAACCAGCAAAGGATTGGGCGTGTATTTCTTGAAGAGCTCATTGATCTCCAAATCCGAAGCGCGCAGCTTAGGACCTGAATGGTACCAGCCGACTAGCTTCTCGCGAGCATTGATTTTCTTGAACATATCTCTCATCGACTCAACGAAGTTGTGGTCTAAAAACCACACTGATGGGTCTTTTTCATCCTCCTCGAATGGGACTAGAGAGAAACACAGATGTCAGCTCTGTTGTATGGATTTGATTCACCGAAGCTTGCACTCACCAGCAAAACTGTTTGATACCCGGACATTATCGCCCGAGTTCTCACCCAGCAATACACCTACAACACGTTTCCGGGTACCCTTTGCCGTTCTCCCATAGTGATCTGCGACGGAAAGGAGGACTAACGGGGCAACCGTCACGGAGCGGTTGACGAGGGATAGCGTGTCTGCCGTGGTGGCAGGCATCGTGAAAGGGAAGGTGAAAGTAATTCGAGAGCTATAAGGGACGATTAAAGCTCGTAGATCAAATAATGGAACAGCAAATCAAGGCGAGATAGGTGAATGTGGATGGAGAGCGATGATGCACAGGTGCTCTTGAGAGCTCTCCGCCACAGAGCTGCGCCATCTTGAGGCTAGAGATCTTAGTCAGCAACCGGCACCTTCAGTGTAGAAATTTGCTGGGTGAATAGGAGAATAGAAGCTTGGAAGATATAAACAGATAATTTTTCTATAATAGAATATATAGAGAATATAAGAGCACAAATTGAATAGATAGGAAACATTATATCGGGATTTTAAGTCTCAATCATCTCTACAAAATGTATTCACTCTATTCTCTGTGAAGCCCGTGCTCTCCGAACCTCGGGCGCTAAGTTCCTTGCGAATCTTCCCTTTCCCCATTTCTTCCGTTTCTCCGTCTACAGCCTTTCTCTTCTTCAATCCTCTCCCCTCTTACTCACAATGGCTCCCATCACTGAAGAGGCCGTATCCGGTCTGAAGAACACCATTCAGCAGCTCGAGGCGAAGGTCTCCGAGCTTGAGAGCCGTCTCGCCAATGGCGGCAAGCCCAAGTCCGCCGCTGAGCAGATGCGCATCATCCTGATGGGCCCTCCTGGCGCAGGTATGCGATTGAACTATAACTGGAAATGGAAATGGATATTAACGGTTCAATTAGGCAAGGGTACTCAAGCCCCGAACCTTAAGGAAAAGTACTGCGCGTGCCACCTGGTAAGTTTGCCTGAGTACAGCATAAGCTCTTCCCGCTAACATATTTCCTGAATAGGCCACCGGAGACATGTTGCGGTCCCAGGTCGCGAAGAAGACCGATCTTGGTAAGGAAGCCAAGAAGATCATGGATCAGGGTGGTCTCGTCAGCGACGAGATCATGGTCAACATGATCAAGAGCGAGTTGGACAACAACGCAGAGTGCAAGAACGGGTGCGTACATCTCCATTCCTCTTCCCAATTTATTTTCTTTCGACACCCAGTCAGAATTTAACACGAGAGATGAACAGTTTCATTCTGGATGGTTTCCCCCGGACCGTTGCGCAGGCCGAGCGTCTCGATGACATGCTCATCGCCCGTGACCAGAAGCTTCAGCACGCCATTGAGTTGCAGATTGATGACTCCCTGCTGGTGGCTCGTATCACCGGTCGCCTGGTCCACCCTGCCTCTGGCCGCTCGTACCACAAGATCTTCAACCCTCCCAAGGCTGACATGAAGGACGACATCTCCGGAGAGCCGCTGATCCAGCGTTCTGATGACAATGCCGACACCCTCACCAAGCGCCTGTCTACTTACCACGCCCAGACCACCCCCGTTGTCGAGTATTACAAGAAGACCGGTATCTGGCGCGGCATCGATGCCAGCCAGGAGCCTGGTCAGGTCTGGAAGAGCATTCTTGGAGTTTTCCGCCAGTAAAAGATTCTGTTGGATTACATTTTAAAAGGGAATTTGGGGGGGTAATTTGGGACAATTTACCAGTCCAGGCTCCGTGATGCCTACCTTTTTCTTTTCCTATGTTTTTTTCTTAATTGGGCACACCGGAAGCATGGCTGGCGTTTTCGTCCACATATAGACGTGGGTTTATCCCCTTGACCGCCATGTATAGTAGCGTACCCTTTCAGTACCGAATACAATTGAGACCGGTTTGCATTTAATTGGATGTTTGGGTAAATTTGTTAGTCCTTTAGTCTAATTCCCATTTGGGTATGTATGTGATATGTGTTTTAACACTATGTACTGTTATTTACACTCGCACAACTGATACTCAAAATCTCAGAGGGTACTCAGTCGACTCAATCTGCTGAGGATAGGTCAAACCACCTTGCTTCCGCACCTCATCCATAACCTCCATGATGACAATACTCTCCTCCAATGGCAATCCCTCACTCTCGAGCTTGCCATCGCGGAGACAACGAGCAACCTCATCAGCTTCCCAGTACATACCCTTACCATTACCAGGGAATGGGCACTGCACCTCACGGATCTCACCGGCACCTTTCTTGGGAATGATACGGTAGCTCTCTGGCCGGAATGGCTGGCCAAGCACCTGGATTTCGCCTTTGGTACCCTGGATACGGATGGGAGGACCACTTGAACCCTTCTCATCTGGATCAGCAGAGACACGAATGTTGGTCAGGGCGATACCATGCGATTGTTGAGGGTGAGGGCCATTAGAGGGAGTGCTTGTAGGGAAGTTCAAAAGCATGGTTGTGGACTCGTCTGCGCCTGTAAGGTGGTAAGGAGTCATCTGCGAGGAGACAGTGGGTGGCTTCCTCTGGTCTCGCGGGAGGGTGTGGTATAGAGTCTGGAAGACCCAGGTCAGAGAGTAGATACCCACTACAAGGTCAAGTCAGTCAAAGTTTCGTTTTCTCTCTCTGTACTCCGCCGGGGGACAATCAATGGACACAAAATCCAGAAAACCTACAATCCAAGAGAGCACCACCGGCCAAATCGGGGTTCACCATGCGGTGTGTGGTACCCCATTTCGTCTCAACATCATCACCGAAACTCGTATCAGCCACGACACGGAGGACCTCACCAATCTCACCCTTCTGGATGAGCTCGCGGATCTGAATGCTGAGGGGGAAGTATCGTGTCCAGACGGCCTCCATTAGGAAGAGGTTCTTCTTGCGGGCAATCTCGACAAGGATCTTAGTCTGCGCAGCATTTACTGTGAAGGCTTTCTCGCAGAGAACATTCTTGCCAGCCTCCAGCGCCAGTCTGACGTTCTGGTAGTGGTGGGAGTGCGGGGTCGCGACGTAGATGACATCAACGTTGGGGTCAGCCACCAGAGTCTCGTAGTCACCGTACGCAGAACAAGGGGTTGTGATTCCTCGAGCCGAAATGAATTGCTCCGCCTTATCCTTGGACGAGGAGGAGGCCACGGCGACGACTTGATGGGCTACATCGGAGGCATCGCGGACGTTGGGGTCGATGAGAAGGTCATTTGTGAATGCTGGAAATGGGTTATTTCATGGGTTCTTGTACAGGTATTGTAGAAGTGAGATCTTACTCTCAGCAATCCAGCCAGTGGCTATCAATCAGTTAGCTTTGTTTTTCTGTTCCCATAGCAAGATTTCATACCCATGATACCCCATCGAACAATGTGTGGTGCCATGATGGAGTTTAAAAGTGAATTCAAAGGTATAGTCGAAGTTCAGGTTATTCAAATTAAAGACAAATTCAGGATTTTATGGGGGAATTTTTTTTTTA
>NW_024467457.1:0-47367 GCF_001561935.1 Penicillium griseofulvum | reverse complement strand
TTGCCGAGCGGGGCAGGTCTACGATCCTGGGGGGCTTACGTGAATTACAATTTTATATGTTGAAAGGATTCAAATTCGCTAATTAAACGCCAGCAAAATATTCCCTATGCAATGCAATAATCGCGTTGGTACAAATCAGATCTCGGTCTTGATGCGAGTCTTCTGGCTTGGAGATTCAGTTCCCTATGTATAGTTAGCTCTCTGAACATTGAAAACTCTCAAAGAAACTCACTTCAGCTTTTCGCTTGCCCAAGACAGAGTCAGGCGTGCTAGTCCGGGTCTGGCGTGTCGGTGCAGGGCCTTTAGTCACTTCGGAATAGCAGCTGGCATGATATACACGACTTCCGACCTTGGTCGCGTCTTGCCAGATCCAGTCCTGGACATCCTCAGACCAGGTCGATTCAAACTTCTCCTGGCAAATAGGGCATGGGGTGTTGCGGAGAGTGGCATCGTTTGGAGCTCGAATCCAAGGTTTGGGCGGCTCTTGCTTGGTATTTCCATCCACACCCGCAGCTCCTTCAGCAGTAGCTTGGGGGTCCTCAGCGCCGTTCACGTCGCCAGCCTCCCGAGATTTGATCCAGTCCTATAGAAATTAGAAATGAAACTTAAGGAAATACAAAAGATAAACATACCCTTTCGTCAACATACCAGCTACGATTCTGAGCTCGCCTGGAAGACTCGGTCATGCGCTGATTGGTCTTAAAATGCCAGTCCAGGTGTCGGGCCTTCATTTCCTTGCCTTCGTCCGTGGTCAGGAAGCGACGGCCGCAAGTTCCACATCGGTTCGGTCGGGAATCATAAAGAGAGACAATCAGTCCGAATCGAGGAATCTTCATAGACGCGGTGCTCATGGGAACTCCAGAGGATCCGTTGGAGGGAATTGCAGTTTGAGATGGAGCGGGTGGTGTAGGTTGCATTCCATGGGGCAAAATGAAAGGCAAATTAGATCTCCCGGAAACTGGCGTCGAAGTTGAAGGCGTAAGAGGTGATGGTGTCGGACCACCAGGTAGAAGTCCACGTGCCCTCAAGGCCGCAATAAGAGGGTTCTCCGTCGCCGGCTGTGAAGGACCGGTTTGGTGAGGATATTGGGGCATCTGAGGTAGCACTGCCGGAATTTGAGGTGGTGGGGTAGACTGTTGACGTGAAGCGGTAGCTTTGATCAGCTCGGCGAGAGTGTTATGGTTTAATAGTTGGTGAAGGGGCTGGGAGACAGGTTGCGCCGGTGGTGTGGGGATCTGTGGAGCGGGCACTGCCGATACATTCGTAGCAGTATTAGGGGCAACCGACGGCGGTCTTGTGGCAGCAAGCGCTGAGACCTGATCGCGGACAAGTTTCAACTGATCTGGGGCGAGCTGTTGTTTCTTTAGAATGGCCTGAAGATCCACCAAAGCTTTCAAGCGCTGCTGAGAGACAGGGTTAAAAGGACTATTAGCAAAGTCAATCTTTGCAGAAGCGATCAGGGCATCCACGTCTCGATTGAGGTAGCTCAAATCGATATCATGTCGATGAGTCTGGGGAGGTGCCTGTACCCACGTTAGCTTTGAATAGGACAAATGAAAGTAGTCTTACCGAATTAGAACCATTAGTGGGATGGTTTTGTGGAGGCCGAGGCATGTTCTGAGGTGTAGAGCTGTTGGTCCACCCAGTCGGTGTCACATTTCCACGACTACGGCCGAGTATGTCTGGTTGGGCCCTGGCCTGTTGCTGTTGCAAAGCCGCAGTTCGTGCTTTAATGAGAGCAGTTTCGATGTTGCGGGTGATATCGGGAGGGAAGACTGGGCGAGTGTCCAGGGAGCCTGGGGCCGGTTGCTTCCATGTGTTGAGCATCTCATCCAACTTCCTTCGCGTATTTCCATCAACCAGAGTATAAACATTCATGAATGTCTGGTACATATTCCGGCCAAGAAAGAGGGTGTAGGGGCTTCCAACATTCTTGACGATGGAATCGGCTACATAGAGGGCTGGAAGCTTCTGTAGGGGTGGTGTCTACAAATTGATTAGTATCCCGTACTACACGAAAAGAAAAACAGGAGCACCTACTGTTCGAATATGGTTCTCCAGGACCCGGGAGATAGCCATTGCGTGTTCGGTGTTCTCTTTGGCGATAACAGTCAGAGTGCGAATTTGAATTCCATCATTGGTGGTTAGATCCTCCAAGGAACTCTTGTAGTCCTCGGCAATTTCGTCGGAAATGAGGCCGGACATTATGGCGATGTGGGATGAGTCGAGATCTGGATTTTATCAGAGATGTCGAGAGTAGAAATCAATACCAAGGCGAAGTTCAGCACGTGTTTTTTCACTTCTTTGTTTCTCTTGTGTGCCGAGTTTGTTTTTCTGTTTCTTCACTTCTTTGGTTTCTGTCCTCTTCCCTTGTAACTATCACTGTCTTTTCTTCTTAATCCTTGTCGTTCCAAGGAACAAATTCTCTTGGATCAACGCAAAGATGGAGAAATAGTCGGAACTTGTAAATGCTTGCTAGCTATCTTTGCGAGAATTGAGAAAACAAAAAGATTCAAATGCTCTCAGTCCAACCCAGCCCCGTGACCTTCCAGCACCCTTATCTACCTTCCAAAGAATCGCCGTGTGGAACGAGGGAAGAAATGCTAGGAAAAAGCGGCGAAAAACCCCAAGGGATGAGAATGGAAAATGAAGAAACAAAAGAGACCAATGGATAAATGCAAGAAAACAGCGCTGTGTAGTAGTGAAGCAATGGAAATTGAATTAAGAAAAAGAAAGAGAGAGAGAGAGAGAGAGACGTGAAGTGGTGAGGCGCCAAAGAGAAAGGGATTGTCAGAGAGATAGAGTCATGTGATCATATGACGCCAGTGCCTCAGAACCCCCTCAGACTTCCAATGTTGTCTTCTACTTTTATTACTACCACTACTACTACTACTACTACTACTATTCTTCTCATTTTCAAATATGAAGCTTACATTTGCTGCTTTGTTAGTTCTACCACTGGTACTAGCTGGATCGCTCAAGTCCGTCGTCATTACTTTCCCCAAGGGAACACCTGACTCGGTGGTTAACCAGGCCAAAGCATCCCTAGTAGCTTCAGTATGCATTGCTTCTTTGTATATTATGATATCTAAACTGACACTTTTAGGGTGGCATCATCACGCATGAGTACCGTAAGTACCTTATCACTTAGAGATATCATTTCATTGCTAACATACACAGATTTGATCAAGTACGATTACAACATTTTCTGTCCCTATCCATTTTCTAACTATGACTTCAGTGGCTTCGCCGCCGAGGCTCCTGTGAGCACTCTCCAGACCCTTTCCACGCAGGATACCCAATACAAACCAAATATCGAAGAAGATAAGGTTGTGAATGCATATGGAGACTATGCGGCAGTCTAATATGCCCTCTTCAATGAGCTGCTGGGATTTGTGAATCTCTGAACATATAACGTCTAGAGGCAAACTCACCCAGGATAACACTCTTGGAAATATTTGGGTGATTTTAATACCTCGGCGTTTGGGTGTATACAATGTGGAGTCGTTGGGCCCTTATGTTTCTATGTATGGCATTAGGGGAAACATATTAGTGTTTACTGGTTTTTCTTTATTCTAAACCATACTTACAATATATGTATGTTGTATGATTTATATGTATACCTGAGATAGATATATGTAGTAAGGAACAGGGCACGCCGATCACCTTTCCCCCCGCTAGTTAATTCCCGTTGTGGCCCCGAAGACGCGTGGATCCGCTAGAAACTCCTTTGAGAGCCACCCCAAAGCATTTCACATCCCTTTGGCTCGGATATGTTGGAATTGTATGCTTCTTTGACATTCGATTAAACGCGTCAATCGCCATGGCGTCGGAACATACGGTGACCAAGGTTCTATTGGAATGGATCAACAGCTTCTCCTTAGGCAAAACTCTCCGAACTACTGATGAGTTGACCGATGGAATCATCTTGTGGGAGATTCTCCAGGATATTGACCCCCAGTATTTCCTTGAGGAAATACCAGAGCGCAACTCTTCTGACCATTGGGTGGCCAAGTGGCAGAACCTGAAGCACATCCACAAACTATTGCTAAACTACATTCGACACCAAAACGATGACATCCTACCCTCCGGTCTCGATCCATCACCCGATCTTGAATCTATCGCCGAAAAATCCTCTACCAAGGAAACGAACAAGCTCCTGAAGCTTCTCCTGATTGCGGCCATCAGCTCCCCCAACGCCGGAACATACGTACAAACACTTCAGGAACTAAGCACCTCGACACAAGAGGGGCTCAAGGATATTATCGAAGAGGCGCATAATGGTCAATATGAGCCGATGGACGCTGCGGACGAGCTTAGGGAAGATCTGGCCAAGCACGATCGCCCTGTGGACCTAGAACTGCAGTTCGAAGAACGCGTCGGAAAGGTGCTTGCGGAGAATGACCGTCTAACACACGAGAAAAAAGAATTGGAAAAGGCATTGGAGGACCTACACAATCGCCTGGCGCGTCTCCAGGAGAACAATGACACCCTGCAAAACCGTCTCGCCTCCACCGAGGACCGGCTGGTTACATTGAAGTCTGGAAAGGGTGATATCGGGTTCAATGCAAAGGCATTGGAAAGCAAGACCCGTCAACAGGACGATTTGATTGCCTCTCAAGAAGCGAAGTTGACCGCGGCGCAAGACGAAATCGACAGCCTTCGGATGACAGTCGAGTCCCTGCGGGTCAAGAACCAGCGCTACCAGAAGTTGCAGGATGACTATGATGAGCTCCGTACCGAGAAGGACCAGCTCGCGCGCAAGGCAAATGCCGCCGAGAAATACCGCCAAAAGCTGCAAGCCAGCCAGGACTTTGAGAAAGAGAACCAGACCCTCAAGAACCAGATCAAAGACATTCAGCAGCAGCTAAAAGAGTCAGACTCACAACAGCGATGGTCTTCGGAGCGCGATGTGGAACTGGAAGAATACCGCAAGCTTCTACCACAAGTCGAACAGGAATGCAATGAGATCCAGAACCTAAAGAAACAACTCGAGTTCAATAATCACGCGCTGACAGAACGACTGGAAAGTGCGAACGAACAGCACGAGAGAGATGATGCTTTGATCAGCGAACTACGTGAACGCCTCGGAGAAATGGACGGCTTGCCAGGTAGCGCGTCGCCTGGCTCTGAGACGCCGAAGATGCAAGGGACTTTACACAAGGACTTTGAGGCCCTGGGTGTCAAAGAGTCTCAACTGTATGTATAATCTGCTTCCGCGGTCTTATTGAATGCTAACCATTGACAGTAAATCTGAGAATGATGACTTGAAGCGGGAGATGGAATCGATCAAAGCACCTTCAGCTGTATGTGGACCACATATTCTCTACGATATTTTCTTGATACTAACAACCACTAGCCGGCCTCCCACACTGGAGGCTTCTCCGAAAACTTTGCTGCATCTGTGCACCTGGCACGCTCTGGTTCCACCCAAAGGTTTGACCGCCCAACTTTTCGCTTCAATGAACAATAGATCTGACATGCTTCGTAGTGACGATTATTGGAAACTATATGAGAACTATACCGGAGCTCTCAAAAAGATTGCAGAGGTTCAGGACACCTTGGAAACAACCAAAAGGGACCTTTCTGATACACAGGCTGAACGTAAGTCAGATCACTCCGGTCCTACCTGTCTGAGAAACATCTCTGACTTATAAACCTTTGAAGTTGGTCTTGTCAATATGGAGCAGGTCGAGATGCTCCAAGGGCTCGAGGCGCATAACTCGGCTGAATTAACAAAAGTCCGGGATAACTGGGAAAGCCTCACGCAGAACATCCATCATCTAGAGGCAGAAGTTGATGCTAGCCAGACGCTGGTGCGCGAAGTCTGTGCGGAACGAGAGGAACTGCGCAAGATGCTTGATAACAAGCAAAGCGAGATCAGCTCCGAAGATCAGGAAGTGATGAACGAGATGCAGATGCTCCTAGGCGAGTTTGAAACTCACAATACCGAGGGTGGCGAAGTGCCCCAAAAATCGAGCTTCGAGCTCTTGAAGCAGTGTGCGGGAGTTCTGGAGAAGAATGTCGAACGACTCGCTCAGCGTGCGGAGGTCGGTTTTTCACAAATGATCCTCGCTGGGACTTATTTGCTAACTCTACCTTTGATCTGTAGTACATCCAGCAACAAAATGAGCTGGTCAAATCACTTCGTGAGCGTATGAAAAACTACGAAGAAAACCTGGACGACGGCATTTCCAAAGAGCGAGAGGTAAGTCAAAGATGGAGCTGTTTTATGCTTCATCCCTTGATCACGTTTGGTTTTACAGTATGCTGACGAAATCTTTAGCTTGAACTTCAGACTATTATCGACAGCCAGGCCCGAGAACTCAACCTTGTGGGCTCGGCTTGGTATCACCTTCAGAGCCGATGGCAGAACAACAATATGACGGTGTCACGATATCGACATGGAGCCAGTACGGGAGATTCTAAGGGCTGGCTAGCAAAGCAAAGAAGCGCCGTTGCTGGTTAGTAGAATGCCTTATGAATGAAGTGTGTGCTATTTGCTTTACATATGCGTTCTGTTTTTGTTTTTGTTTTTTCGTTTATTGTTTTGGATGTTGATATTCCCAACATCCCGTCTTATTCTTGTGGTTATTTCTATGACAATAGAATATACGTCATTCAAATAGAACTTGTCATTTAAAGAACTGGAGAGTTCTGAGTTGATCAGATGGTAAAGTAGAGAGTGAGTTCGTCGCATTCCGAAAATGTAAGCTACCTAAGTGGATCCCCTCAGGAAATAAAACATGTCTATGAAAAATACAAAAGTCTAGGTAACCTAGCCCGAGAAAGGAGAAATAAAAGGGGGGATGCAACAATTATAAAACATGATCTCTATACAACCTGACCGAAAGCGGGAATCAAAGTCTGTGCCAGCCAGAAGCTGAAGACGAGCTTGGGACCTGTCATCAACAGCTTGGGAGTCAGACCCTTGAAGAAGCTAGTAGGGCCCTCGTTCTTAAGCATGTTGGAGACGATCTTGAAGCCAGACTCGGGGTTCTCGAAGTTGCGGTTCTGGATACGGGTCTTGATGACATCGAGAGGAGCGGACACGATCAGGGATGCGCTAGCACCGCAGACTGAAGCGACGAAGTTCTGGCCCCAGGTGGCGGTGTTGTAATCGGTCAACTTGTAAATCTTTTCCTTGGCGAAAGCAGATCCACCGAAGAGCTGGAACATGAAGGTTAGTAGTGATTCAATGAGAACAGACCGGAGAAAGCATACAGCGAAGGATCCAGGAGCGTTACGGGCGGCAGTCCAGCCAGCACCACGGTACAGACCCATACCCTCATCGGCAACAATCTTGAAAAGGCCACGGCCACGGAAGGCATCGGGGTTAGTCTGACGCTTAATCTTAAGAACATCCAGAGGGAGCAAAATGATCTCTCCAATGCCGATCAAACTAAATGATTTCAAGTCAGATGAATTCTCATTCCCAACTGATTGTTCTTACCTTCCAGCAGTGGCGTGCATAATAGCCTTTCCGGTACCCTTGCCAAATGCTTTATCGAAGTCGGCACCGTGGTGCTTAGCGAGGTAATCACGGGCGAAAGGCTGACCACCGTACTTGTAGATGCGCTGGAGAACCTATATATTTGAAATGGTATGAGCCGGTTGTTCTCTTGTTCTTCAATAGGAACCACGAACCTTGTAACCGGCAGCGTATCCCAGACCGGGGAACAGAGAGGTGAACTTGCGACCAATGGTGGCATTGACGTGCTCTCTGAAGACAACCTGCTTGAAAGCGGCAGCGTTGGCGATCTGTCAAGAATCCAGTCAGCAATAAAACACCTTTTGTAAATAATCCCAAATCTCACCCGGGTCTGGTTGCTCATCAATCGCTTGGCGGTAGTGTCAACCTATGGATGTCAATGTTTTGATCGGAATGATTCTCAATTCGAAGACGATCGTACGGGGTGGAAGATCAACAACTCAGCAATACCGGCAGAGCCTAGAAGAGTCAATAACGAGTTTGTGTCTTGGAGCGTTTGACTTACCGGAACCAAGGAGACGAGCAGTGGCAGACTCCTTCTTGACATCTGTGGAAGCAGTGCCAGCACTGGCAATAGCGGGAGACATATTTGTTTCTAAAGAAAATCCCAAAAAAAAAAAGACAAAGCTAGAGAATGACAACGCCGAATGGTTCAAGTCAGGAACATCTCGGAGTTAAATTTTATCGCGGGATTTGGCACTAGTCCCCTTTTGGAACCGCCATCGGAGGGCCAAGTTCAGTATATTGTCTATATATTAGATTTCTAGAAGTAAATTATTATATCTCTTCATTTATAGAATATGACTCTGTATTTAATTCATTTCTCCCCCGTAAATTCCCGTTATATAGAAATAAGTGTTTCTTCACGATACAGGGACGACATTCAGATGAATGAAAATGACAGAAATGGAGATTCTGGAATACAAATCCGGATTGCAAAATATAGAAGTGATACCAAACTACAGTGTTGTCTTTTATATGGAGGATTTAGGGTTATTTTGAAGAATTCCGTGGTACGGAGGATATAGTAGACCTCGGGATGTATACGTGATTTACTATATCTACCCATTACTTAGGCTAAAGAAAATCATATTACTCTCAAGTGTAAGCACTTTATCTAGCCTGATCTGTGGTTTGTTTCCAGGTGTTCCATTGCTAGGAACAAAGATTTGTCAAAAGAATCCCAGAATATTACCCAGAGAAAGCTCATAATGATTGTAATTGCAGCAAAAGAGCATAGTTGCCAAGCAAAGTTAGAAAATGCGCAGAACACCCGAATCAAACGCCAGTGACCTAAACCCAGAATCCCAAGGTCGCAGAAGCCTTCTCGCCTGCCCGTTCATCCATCATTGACTCACTCGTGCAGGTTAGAGTGGCCGAACAGCAAAGCAAATGAGAGAGACTAAACAACCTCTACAGGTCACCGAAAGTGTTCTCGCCCGAGTATCTAACCGTTATGTCAGTATGATTTCATTTATTAACAAAAGAAAAGGGAAAAAAAAACATACGTGATGTACAAGAAGCCGTCTTCATCCTTGTGTTCTTCGTAGATGCTACTCATAAGCGCAGCAGTTGGAGGGAGGACCTCATCAACAAAGATGAAGATAGCCTTCTCGGGGGAGAGCTTTATGCGCTTGCGGATCACATAGACGAACTGTCCCACGGTGAGGTCGGCCGGCACTAGGTACTTCTTCTTGTCGATGGTGGCAATATCCGACTTCTCAACCTTCTCGCAAATGACCTGTAGGTTGAAAGTCCGTTAGCTACCAAACAAGCGGTGAAGGTCTGAGAGGTTGGTTGCAACAACCACCTTCGGGGAAAATCCCCCTCGAATCAAAGATACTCACAGGAATGCGGTCAGCATATTTTTGACGGATGCGCTCAGCCTCAGCCTTTCGCTTCTCGAAGGGGTGCTCGTCCTTGAACTTGGATCGCATCGTGACTGATAAGGGTCGATAAGTGAGAGCGGGTCGGGTGGAGAGTAAGATCAAAACACTAGAAAGCTCTAGTATAAAAGTGGTAGCAGTAGCAGTAGTATCTTCTTGATGGGAAGCTCTGGATGTGAAGTATCTTGCAGAAAGTAGAAAGAGAAAGATGGAGAGGGGTGATAGAGGATGACAAGGCGACCTCCCCCGCTGACGTTACGGTAATACCATCACGGGATCCATTGGCGGTGAGTCAATGGTCACGCGGCAGAAATCAGATATCTTAAAAGAGGTTCACGTGGATAGCAAAAGACATACATAGTATATTATCTACAAGCATACTATCAATATAAAGATATATATACTACATAGTAGACATTCTAATATCAAAAATAAAAACAATCTTACCAATACCGGTGGCTTACATGTATTGTCCTGGTGCCTATTTCAACCGCTTATCGTGCTTATCTCATCTAATCAAACAGATCAAACTCCGCTCTAAGAAAGTCGTACGATTGAGACCGAGGTTGCGTGGTGTTTTGCTAAATTGTTGACTCAATTCAACTTCTTCCTCAAATCATTCTCTGTACAAGTTTGATCTACTCTCCTTTTCAACCATTAACCTTTTGATACCTTGTGCTGGCAGGCATTCGCGCAGCCAATCCTATTCCAAAAATGGCCACCCGATCATACGCGCCTCTGCGAAGGTCGTTTGGGCAGTTATCTGCTCGAACTACTCGCGTTGCTAGCCGTCATGTTGGACCCTCGTTCCGCGCATACTCGACTGAGCAAAATTCGCGTCAACCAAAGCCATTCACTGTCTGGAGACCATACTTGCGCCTCGCCTTTGGCGTACCTTTCATCGGTGCAATTCTATACTCAATGGTATGGCATGGCACTTCAAGCCCCTAGGATATCTACTTACTCATTTCTTCCAGATGACAGAAGAAGTCACCGAGCTCGACGCTCCATCCATTGTTGAAGTGGATGATGCGCTGAAGCAGTCATCGAAAATCAACGAGTCCTCGCCAATGCGCTTACGGATGGAGAGACTCATCAAGCAACACCAGCAGAAGATTATTGAGGAATTAGGCAGGATTGATGGGCAACAATTCAAGACCGATACCTGGTCGCGCCCCAATGGCGGTGGCGGCATTTCCTGTGTGCTGCAGGACGGAAATGTCTTCGAGAAGGCTGGTGTCAATGTCTCCGTGGTGTATGGCAAACTACCTAAGGCAGCGATTGAGAAGATGCGTGCCGATCACAAGTCCTTTGTTGGCTCAGATGTAGACTCGCTGGACTTTTTTGCCGCCGGTCTATCGTTGGTCTTGCACCCACACAATCCCATGGCTCCAACGGTGCATCTCAACTACCGATACTTCGAAACGTCGGATCCCAAGGACCCTATCAATGGGGACAAGAACTGGTGGTTCGGCGGCGGCACAGATCTGACCCCAACCTACCTCTTCCCAGAGGATGCTCAGCACTTCCACAAGACCATTAAGGATACGTGCGACCGCCACGATGCTACATATTACCCCAAGTTCAAGTCCTGGTGCGACAAGTACTTCTACATCCCTCATCGTGGCGAATGCCGTGGTGTTGGAGGTATCTTCTTCGATGACCTTGACGCCAACTTCCTTCAAACTTCCGCCGGCTCCTCCTCCAATCCGCAGGAGACACTCTTCTCTTTCGTTTCGGACGGTCTAGCATCTTTCCTTCCTTCCTATGTGCCAATCATTGAACGACGCAAAGACATGTTGTATACCCCAGAACAAAAGGAGTGGCAGCAGCTTCGTCGGGGCCGCTATGTGGAGTTCAACCTTGTCTATGACCGCGGAACTAGCTTTGGCTTGCGCACACCCAATGCTCGCATTGAAAGTATCTTGATGAGTCTCCCACGTACTGCTAGCTGGGCTTACATGGACCCTGTCTCTGGCACAAGGACAGATAACATGCTTGTAGATGAAGATGACCTGGCCGAAGATAAGACCAAGGAGAAAGAGCTTATGGATGTGCTGCGACACCCCCGACAGTGGGCATGATTCATATGCCATTGTTTGGTATATGTAGGGTGTTTTCTTGATTTATATATGTATATTACCTAACAAAAAAAAAACATTTAGACAAAATGTGAATAATTATTGAGCTAGATATCTCTATAGTTTTTATGTACAACATAGTGGCATGCTACTCTGTAGACCTAGACTATGAATTATCCATAGCACTGTTCCCGTTCATGTAGCCATATTCTCATTGATCTTTCATCGTATTGGTAAGATGGCCGAGTTGGTCTAAGGCGCCAGGTTAAGGTATACCTTAACTCCACAACTAGCAATAGTTTCCTGGTCTCGCAAGAGGCGTGGGTTCGAATCCCACTCTTATCATAACTTTTTGTTTTTACACATTCCACTTCAATATAAGGCCTTTTACTTGTATTCCTTTTTTTAAAGGAAGAAATTGTTCATGAAGTGTAAGATTATATATAGAAAGGTTGTTTGCTTATACTCAACCGTCAACTCATAACTACATAGTAGCACATCTACATAGAATGATATCTGAGAAAACTACTAGACAGACATCACAAGGCCAATTATTCTTGTGATAATAATCACTTGAAGTGCCACTTAGGTGTGATTTAAGGATTCCTAGGATAAAAATTTGCCTAACTATGGACATTTCTAACAGTCAGGTTGTTGTGGCCCTTATTGATAGTCAATTATATAAAGTTCATATCCTAGGTACCCAAGAGAATTGGTCAATCTATCAGGTTGATTCTAGCTATATAACCTTATAGGTTATAGTATCTTCCATTTGAAGACGAAGTTCGACACTACCAGCCGATTGGGGGCTTTGTTGCAATATCTAAGAACTAGAAGAAAGAATAGAAATTTTCTTTGGACAGTAACACACGACCTAGCAGGCTAATAGGCTCACAAGCAAAACAAGGAAAGCAATCCTAGTTCCAGCCCAACTGAAATACAGCGCAGTGGGTAGATATGGATGAACGTCAATATTAAGTCCTATAAGACCAAGGCAGTGATTAGTACGGGCATTGTATGAGTGACCTTGATATTTAAATTTTCGAACAAATGCCCCGGGGTGTTATCCTTTCGCATACATACGTGACGAACTAAAAAGGAAGGTATATCCTAGTAAGCTCATAATGGTATCACTGTAGGTAGAGAAGTAGGATCTCATTAACAGATGACTTCAAGATCGTCAGAGGGGACTCGCACATAGTGATAACGGGCTCTGTATTGATCTATAACTGCGTACCAAGGAGTTCAAGATGATAGTATACTATATCGCAAGGCAGGTGATGAGATGCGGATCATTCATGGAACAAGTCCAGCCCCAGATAAAGTCAGGTCTCACGTACGGAGTATTATATTACAATATAGGCATATATATCTCTCTAGGACTTGGTGAGTCATCTCATCTCATCGGCATCGGTTACTCGATTGCTAGTACCACACCGGTACAAGTAGCGCGGAAATAAGTTAATATATAAAGGATACCCCACCGTCGTCCTATGGATTGAGTCCATGCCCTAACCGTCTATGATCTTTCCAAGATCTATTAATATGGTGACATAGTGCGATCGAAAGCTCATTCACCTTCTAACCCAATCATTTATTTGAAATCTATCTGGTTCAACCTCTTTAGCAGTTTTCCAGGCTTGCGGCTCCAGTAAATTATCTTACTCACAATGGCTCCAAACTCATCAACACCCGAGGCCAATAATAATGCGATTGTATTAAGGGGAAAATGATGCCTGCATATCCCGATGTAGTATGGTGCCAAGGCAAGTTCAGAAGAACGTAGTGAATTATTTTGGTCTTTTCTTCTTTAAACAGGTATAGTTATAGGCTCTTCTTTCATTGTTTTCAATTATGCAACATGTTTTTTTTTTTTTTTTTTGGAAACCATTGCGCATTATCTAAGTGTTTGCTACGGGTACTATTTCTCGTGCCCTAACTTCGCCTATTTGGGAAATAATATGGAGAGGTCGTGAGTATTTTATCCATTACTTTGTGCCGTGATCATAGTATGTATAGGTCTACCTAGACAGATGCCTATGGCGATGTAGCGGACTCCCATGCGTTTCCATTCATGTAGTCATACTCTCGGCGATCTTTCATCCATTGGTAAGATGGCCGAGTTGGTCTAAGGCGCCAGGTTAAGGTATACCTTAACTCCACAACTAGCAATAGTTTCCTGGTCTCGCAAGAGGCGTGGGTTCAAATCCCACTCTTATCATATTGTTTTGCTTTTTGTTCATATCACTTGCTCTTTTGGTGTAGTTGAAGTTTTGCAGTCAAGAGGCGAGGTGTGGTGGGTTCGGGAAAAAATTTCTTCATTTTTGTGCGTCCAGTATAAAGGTCAGTGCCTCGCTTTAACCTAACAATTTATGGCTGGCTAGTATAGATAAAGAATTAACTTATATTTTAGTTGGGATAGCCAACGGCAACTTGAATACTGATTTCGAATCTTCAAGTCCTAGTATATTTGATCGACTCATGTGCTGGAGTGACCCATACGTACAAGGAAAGAAAGAAACCCAGCTGAGAGACATGTAGTTTAGAGATTGGTGTACGGATGTAAGTAATAGAAACGGCTTTGACTATATATCTGTGGATGTTGGAGCAATGTGTAATTTTCTACCCGAGATCGTTGTATATATGGCAATCTGAACCTAGTATTATAGTCCATAAATGAACTGGTTTTTCATACCACAACCGACTGACTAGCTCATGGTATAACATTCGAAGAATATATGAGACTTAGAATTAGGATTGGCTGCTCATCTAGCCTTGTTAGGCCCTCTTGGTCCTTTAGATGTCCTCAGATACTTCCTTAAATGAGAAAAATATATAGATAATTCCCCCCCTTGGTGCTATACATAGAAAGACAAGAAGGATCACCATCAAGGTATAGACCATGGCCTATAGAATGGCCCGGAATGCGCAATAATATCTGATCTGTGACGGAGAAACAAATATTGATCCACAACAAGGTCTTGGGATAGCTGATGCGGAAGAGGGTAAAAAACCAACATAATAGTGCAACACCGACAGGAGTCGCTTCGTAGTTGATCATTAAATTCCCTGGAAATGGATAGGATAATGGAAACGGACAGAGCCGTAGGCAACTAAACAGGAACTTTATACTTCATATTCATCTACCAAATCTATAGTATAAGCCAGGTAAAATAAAAGGCCTGATATGTGTTGCCGTGTTAGTATTTCGTTACGAGTGATCTCGTTCAGATGAGTTACAGGATCTACCAAGAATAACTAGTCAGTTGCATATGTGAAGCTTCGAATGGTCTTTCTAGCAGTCTCTAGTCCTCTCAGATATCACTTTTATCTGTCTTTCTAGATATCTTCTCGGCCTTCTTGTTGTCACATGTAGGCAGTAGAAGCTTAAAACGTATACACAGGCCTTTAATATACTAGGAAACCCCTACATAGTAAGATCTTGATCGGTTTCGAAGACAAACGTCTAATGTTAAAAAAAACCCAGTATAAACTTGTCAACCTCAAAAAAGTTCAACTTCTACACATCGAAGCAAAAACATAGCCCATATAAGCTAATAAAAGCCTTATATCGAAGTGAAACGTGATAAAACAAAAAAAGTTATGATAAGAGTGGGATTCGAACCCACGCCTCTTGCGAGACCAGGAAACTATTGCTAGTTGTGGAGTTAAGGTATACCTTAACCTGGCGCCTTAGACCAACTCGGCCATCTTACCAATACGATGAAAGATCAATGAGAATATGGCTAGATGAATAAAAACCAGTAGCTAACTCCTAACTCAGCACGGTGGATAGTCCTTGACATGTAAGACTAGAAAAAGCATGTGAAATGTCAGCCCGTGATTATCCCGACCAGATGATAAATTCCCTAATCTATCAGAACGGGATTTCATGTTCTAATTTGCAGCCGAGGTCGTGAAAGCCCATTGACCCGCTGCACGGAGTAGATGCTACATACCGTAAGTGCCATGTAAAAGTGGCATTGATAAACCGGCGCAAACCCTGCAAACAATCTAAGCGATAGCCATTGAATCCTTTCTGTTTATTGCGGTTATTAATTGACCGGGCTGAAGGGTCAAAATGGCCGATTTGCGCACCGAACATCGGATGATTATTTTGGGGGTCTGGGGTTCGGGCTGTCGGGATTCAAGTGTTCGGAGAATTAAATTGTTTAGAAGATATGTCAGACATGTAAATCGGAATTATGGTTCCATTCAATTGGTAAATTATGAGGGCTACATTTCAAAGAACGTAAAAAAGCTGAAAGCCGCAAAATGTATTCAATGGGTATCGGGCCTGTCCATAGGACCAGACTAATTATGAAGTTATATGAGCAAATGCATCTAGACTAAAAACAAAACTTCTATTCCGAAGACCACTGCACGGCAGAAGGGTATCTCAAACCTTCTCTAGTGCTTCGCGGTGACACTGTCGCCGGTCAGTTTTTCGACTGCTTCTTTGGCCCTGTTCGGTAGAAAGGAGATCTGATTAGCCCGAGGTTTCACATGGAAAGGGAAATGTGGAGCACAATGACGAATAACGGGGGGAAAATCTGGAGAATGGGGAAGTGGAACACTTACATGTCACCAAGAGCAACCATACAGACGGTCTGCCAGATGCCCAGACCAACGCGGGGGGCCACACCACGGTAGAGGCCACGGATGCCGTTGCTGTCGTAGATGTACTTGAAAGTCTTGCCAACAGTCAAGTTTTTGGGGCGGTTAGGGTCAGGGGTCTTGCTCTGCATCTCGACGCGGATAACCTCGATCGGCTGGTTCCATGCGGACAGACCACCACCGAGACTTGAAGCCAAGATCTTTTCTCCGGCGGACAGCTTGGCACCGTCATCCTTGTTGGCAACCTTGCGGATAACCGACTCAGCGAGACGTGACAGACCGAAGCGGGAACCCCAGTTGGTAGTCTGGCGAATGGCGACAGCGTTGACACCACGGTTGATACCACGGATACCCTCCTTGCGGTAGATATCCATGAAGGTCGCAAAGGTGCCGGGCGGCTTGACACCGGTGGCGGCCAACTTGTGCTTCGTGATCTCGACCGTCTTCATACAGGTACAGAAACCCATAGTAGCGTAGGCCTGAGCAACACCACCAGCCATACCACCGCTGATACCGGAGACGAAGTCATTGGCACCGAAGGAGCGGGCATAATATTCGGCCTCGGAGGCGACGAAGAGGAGAACCGCACCCTTGGTGGATGCCTCAATCCAGGCCCACGGAATGAGTCCCTGGTAGTCTAAATATCCGATGTCGCAATTAGTTCAAGTTCATATCTTGTGGGGGTTCCACTCCGCCCCCAGACGCTAGCTGAATAGGTCGGGGAAAATTGGAAGCGGGTATTGAATAGATTTGAAAAGCGGGTATTGAATGGACACTTACAACCGAAGATTCCGCCACGGCCCCAAATCCGACCCATAGCACCCGCGAAGCTATCGCCCCGGTTTGCGGCCATGGTTGTCTTGATCACCTCCAGCGGCTTAGGGATGAGTTAGTTTGAATACTAGATAATCATTGAAGTATGCCATACCTGTCCCAATGATGTAACCTCAAACAAGTTCAATCCTGCACCCAGCAACAAGTTGCTGAACTTGACAGGCTTCTTCTCGAGCGTAGGGGCCGAGGCCTTGGAAGTAGTTGTAGACATTCTGGGATGATGGATGCGCTGAAAGGGGCCCTGACCAAGGGATATAGGGGGCTTCGTGCGTTGAAAGAAGAGGGAAGACAAAAGTCGAAAGAGGATGGATAAGAAGTTATGTAGAATGGAAGAGAAATGAGGGAGGAAAGATTGTCTTATAGGGTCGGGGAAATCAAAGCTTTGAGTAAGCTGGAGGACAACTAGTACCTGGTACGACCGATCTCCAAGAGTTTCCACTCATACCATTGGGTACTCGGTACCTCCCATACCAGGAAAGGAATCCACCTAAACAATTCGGTATAATAATATATATATTTATTTTCTTTATAGTATTTCTTTTTTTTCCTATAATATCTATAATATTTATACAATTTTATAATATACCATATATATATATATATATTCTATTGTACAATGTATATCTATATTTGACATGTGGGGGACAATCGTTGAGTTGTTCCCAACAATATCCCGCATGTGATCGATTCAACACAGGTAGACGTGAGACCGTCGATACTCCCGTATCTTTAAACTTCCCGAGAGGTTTTTTTTCTTTTTTTCTTTTTTTCTTTTCTTTTTTTTTTCGTAGAATACAATGACGGAATATATCACCGATTTATATATAGGAGATAAATTGATTTGACATGGAAGTTCTGTTACAAGGCCCGCTCGAACCGAGTCCCTATCATACATGAAAATAACCAACTCTTTCGGTCAAACAAAAGGAGATAATACAAATGTCTAACGCAGGTTTTAAACGGGCCCCAAAAGTAATAATTAAAAGAAAAGGGAAAATTCATGCGCTTAAAGCTTAGCACCAACCAACTTGGCGTAAGCCTCAGTGCTGAAAGACTTGGGGCGCTCAATGGGCATGCCAAGAGCACGGTCAATGATAAGCTGGGGCAGGACACCAATGGCACGGGACACACCGAACAGGACGGTGTAGTAGTTAGCCTCAGTCAAGCCGTAGTACTGAAGGAGGACTCCAGAGTGGGCATCGACGTTGGGGTAGGGGTTCTTAGTCTTGCCGTGCTCGGTCAGAACGCCAGGGGCGATCTTGTAGACCTGGCTGACCAGCTTGAACAGAGGGTCATCGGGAAGCTTGCGGAGAGCAAACTCGCGCTGGGAGACGTAACGGGGGTCAGTCTTGCGCAGAACGGCGTGACCGTAACCGGGAACGACCTGGCCGCTGTTAAGGGTGGCCCAGAGGTAGTCCTTGATGGACTGATCACTGATGTCGCTGCCGACGGACTCCTTCATCTTGGTGATCCAGTTCAGAACCTCCTGGTTAGCGAGACCGTGAAGGGGACCGGCAAGACCCTGGAGACCAGCGGACAGAGAGAGCATGGGGGAGCTCAGAGCACTACCAACCAAGTGGGTGGTGTGGGCGCTGACGTTACCACCCTCGTGGTCGGAGTGGATGGTCAGGTACAGACGCATCAGCTCAACGAAGTCCTTGTTGCCGCCGAAACCAAGCTGGTTGGCCAAGTTGAAGGAGTAATCCTTGTCCTTCTGGACAGGGGCGACCTTGCCATCTTTGAAGACGTTGCGGTAGATACGGGAAGCAATGGTGGGAAGCTTGGCGATGAGGTCCATGGAGTCCTCGAAGGTGTAGGTCCAGTACTCCTTCTTGTTGACACCCTTGGCGTAGGCCTTAGCGAAGGCAGACTCGTGCTCGAGAGCAGTCACGGCCAGAGAGAACTGAGCCATAGGGTGGAGAGTGTTGGGGCAACGATCGATGAGCTCCTCAACAAACTTGGGAACATCGGAGCGGGCAGCCCACTCGGCAGAGAGGTTACGGACCTGCTGCTCGGAGGGGATCTCGCCGGTCAATAGAAGCCAGAAGAGACCCTCGGGCAAGGGCTCCTCACCACCGGGAGCCTTGGGCAGGAGCTTCTGGCACTCGGGGATCTAGAAATAACAATGAGCAAGCAGAAAGCGATATCTGAGTCGATGAATACCTACAGTGTAGCCACGGAAACGGATACCCTCCTCAGAGTCGAGGACGGAGCCCTGTAAAAGAAAAAAAAAAAAATAAGTTTAGGGTCATTTCTTAGGGGGTGGGATTGCTCTCGACTTACCTCCCAAACGAGGGACTTGATGCCACGGGCACCACCGTAGGCCTGGTCGAGGGTAACCTCACCAATGACCTTGCTACCGTGCTCCCTGAGACAATAGAACACTATGATCAGCTGTTGTTCAATTTCGAATGAAGGAGCGCGTCACATACTTGCGGAGCTTCTTAACCTTCTCGATCTCGGCGGGCAGGTTGTCGGCGAAGGTGTCCTTGAGGGACTAGACAATTAAACCTAGGTTAGCATTCCATTGAAACTTAGGTCAAATTCGAGTAAGCATCATACCTTAACCTTAGCGGAAGAGTAGCAGCGCACGCCATTGAAGGCAGCGGACTGCACCGGCTTCGCAATGGAAGACCGGAGAGCGGTAGAACCGATTCTGAGGGAAGAAGCCATGTCGAATCAGACAGGATATATGGTATGGGGGAAATATGGAGGAAATGGAGAAGTGGTCACAAAGCCTGGGGGAGAAGAAGAAAGAAAGGAAAGAATTCGGGGAGAAGCTCTTTTGCGCCTGGAATTTTCTCGGTTTTTTCCCATTTGGCCGTATTACAGCCGGTACCGTTGGTACGGTAACTGGGGCTTTCGGGACCCCGTGGAAGCTCAGTCAGCCATAGCTCTGTGTAATTTTCCAATGGTTTTTCCCCAACGGAAGACAGGCTCGGGCTGCCGGCAGATCGTGATGCTACGTTGCGAAATACGGGATTTTAATGTGTTACATATTTTCTATGTATTATACTATACTAACAATACATATCTATAATTCATTATTCTATATAAGATTGTTATAATCACAATATGCATATATGTATTATACATATGTAGTTACCCTTGGACTAGTTAATAATTTCTACATACGTAATCGAATGTTCCCGTGGATACTATGTATCCC
Organism: Penicillium griseofulvum; assembly: GCF_001561935.1. Classification (NCBI taxonomy): domain Eukaryota; kingdom Fungi; phylum Ascomycota; class Eurotiomycetes; order Eurotiales; family Aspergillaceae; genus Penicillium; species Penicillium griseofulvum. The sequence goes on along the minus strand of NW_024467457.1, from coordinate 27,288 downwards.
TTCCATTTCCAAATTTCGTACTGCAAATACAGGTATCAATGGTAGGCAGTGACGTCGGGAAGTCGCCATTTCTTCCCGTGCCGCCATCCGTCCGACATGGAAACCCTCGGAGCTTATCAGATGGGTTTAGTATATGTAGATACATATATTGTAATAGTGCATTTAATCCCTAGCCTTGTCCAGATAGCTACATATGTATATATCCCAAATCCTAGGGTTATTCGTTGTACAAGATGTATAACTAACTATAAGCTGTACAAATAACATTTCTGAAACGGTTCACCGAGGCCGGGAGCTATATGGCGGTAGCACATGGCAGAAATGTATTGGTGAAAAGGGATGAGATGCCCACGGGTCCCTCGGCTCAGCGGTCAAGTGTAGTAATATTAAACCTAGGTAGGATGTTAGTTATTCGATATTCCGTACATAAAATTCACTTTGTATATTAAAATCAAAAAGTCCTTGATTTTCAATATCTTTTAGCAACATTTTTATTCATTTTAATGGAGACTTCATCATTCCTTGATATAACTGAAGATGATAGCAGAGAAAAAACTGTAAAAAACAAATGTAAGACTTCATTCAAGGTCAATATTTGAAATTTGAACACAATATTAAACCGAGGCCGAATAATTATCATTTGACAACACTCACCTCGGCCTCTCTTTTGCGCACCTTATTTATGTACACCTTTTCTTTGACTTGAGATATAAAAATCGAAATTATCCGGTTGCGGACAACAACCAAAGACGCAAGGCCACAATCAGCACGTGATTAACCCATGATAGGATTAGCGCCAAGTCGCAGAGTCTGCTGTCCCCTTTGATGATCCTTCCGTTCACCCTCACCTTCCCTCAAACTCAGCATCCTTCTTCCCTTCGATTTCATCAGTTTCTTGAGCTCAGCTTATTTGCTGACTGCGCTGGACTTCACTGGATCCTCTTGGACTCCGTAAACCCTGATCTGGTTTTTCTCTGGGATCTCACTGCAAAAGACGCTCTAGGCTGTACATCTCCCGTACTCCCCGTACTCTCGTACTCGGCGCCAGGCAGCCTTCCTCAATATCGCTAGGCTGTATTCCAGCTGTAGGCGGCTATTCTCTGGTCGACAGTGAATGCGCTCGTGGAGTCTGTAGTGAAGAATCGCCGGGAACTCGATTAAACATATCTTCTTTGCATACCGAGATATTGTCCGTCGCGTCGCAAGAGCGCAGTAGCCGGGACCTCTACATTGCTTCCTCCCATCTGCATAAAGTCTTCACTGGGAACTTTTTCCATTCTTCCTTTTGCGACTCCCCTTCCAAGTGGATTCGACGGTAGTATCTTTCCGGCATGTCTTCCGCAGTAGCTGAACTGGAGAATCTTCTCCAATCCATGCTGGCACTCAAGCCACCTGGCGTATCCGGCTCAAAGATTGGTGGCATCACAAACTTGTGCAATGCCAACGTGCAGGTACGCTTGTCCCCTTTGGTCGATTGAACCATCTCATTGGTCCCGACGTGATCGATGAAATGCTAACCCTGCACACAGAATGAATCAGTTCTGATCCAGAAAATTTACACTCACTTCAAAAAAGCCCCGGGCTCCCACAAGCTGGGCGTGCTCTATGTGGTAGACTCAGTAACTCGACAATGGGTAGAGGCCGCACGCAAGGCCGGCCAGGTTCCTGGAGGCGATGCTCCTGATGGAACTTTCGCCGCCGGTGTCAAACGTGTCACTGATCTTTTACCTATCCTGATGACAGACATCATCAATAACGCCCCCAATGACCAAAAGGTACGCTATAGGACATACTTGTATTATGATAAACCTCATACCCCATCACTACAGCCTTGGCAATGGCCAAGCCCTGTTTTGTGGCTTGTGCTTTGCACATTGTATCCTTGCCCCAATGTACTTCAATCCGAAGATCATTCCGCCTTGACCAGACTGTTTCGAACGCGTAACTCACATATACCCTGTCACAATCTAGGACAAGATCAAGAAGTTGGTCGACATCTGGGAACGTGGTGCGACTTTCCCAGCCCCGATGCTCAATTCGTTCAAAGAGAAGTTCAATGCTGCCCAAAGTAAGTCCTCAAAGATGATACTGTATTTCGCCCACGCTCACATATCATTAGATGTCGAATCGAACACCCCCGAAGGGTCTCCTGCACCGAATGCCAACCCGATCGGAATCCCACAACAGTCGGCACCTGATACCTCAAGCATCCTGAAAGCTTTGGCCGACATGGCCAAGCAGAACACTACCGCACCTGCTGCTCCTTCAGCTCTTGCCCCGGCCAACCCTCTCGGCGCTTTCAACTCGGCCTCCGTGACCCCTGCCAATGACCAGAATTCGCATATGGCCGCTGCCATGAATGCACTCGGCGCCGGTGGACCTGTCGCGCCTCCTTTCGCAGGTATGGCAGGCATGGCTCAGAACCCTGCTCTCCAGCCGCAGAGTCAGAGTGGAACTCCAATCTCGATGGCCGCCGCAAACCCGTTGACCGCGATGCTTCCTCAGGCTGCGCAGCCTGCCGCACCCGATTCGAACGCCATGGCACAGCAGCTTCAGCTTCTTCAGATGCTCGCTGCTCAAGGTATCCCTCAGGACCAGTGGGGGACTGCTCTGCAGCTTTTCAGCATGACCAACAACGGTGGTATGGGCGGTATGCCTGGTATGCCTGGCATGCCTGCGATGCCCGGTATGCCTGCGATGCCTGGAGGCCCGATGGCTGGATTCAACCCGATACAAGGACAGAACGTGGGTGGATGGGGTCACTCGGACGCTCAGAATAAGGATGATCGGGGCCGTGAATATCCTCGCTCGCCGCCCACTGGATATCGTCGTCGCTCTCGCTCTCCAGGCTGGGATAGACGCCGTACTGCTTCGCCTCCTCGCCGTCGTGACAGCCCTGTTTATGGAGAATATGGTGAATCCCCTGGTCGTCGTGGAGACCCGCGTGATGTGCGTGGCCGTCGTGGTAATGAGTACCGTCAGCGTAGCCCCCCTGGTGGACGTGCTGGTGGTAGACGTCGCTCGCCTTCGCCTGCTCGTAACAAGGATCCTAACCTCCCTCCCCCTGGACCCAAGTTCATTGAATGGGACTATTCTATTGGCCAGGGCATGATCAAAGTATTGAGCCGAACTCTTTTCGTTGGTGGTGTCACATCCTCGGAGGCTCACCTGCGTCAGTTGTTTGGTCAGTTCGGAATTGTTCAGACTTGCATCGTCAATGTGGACAAGCGCCACGCTTTTATTAAAATGGTTAGCCGCACCGATGCGATGCAGGCACGTGATGGAATGGAGTCTTACCGTACCGGCGAGATGCAACTCCGGGTAAGTCATCTTCTTTTTCTTGTTGACCCTTCGTGAGACCTTATCACTGACTTTATCAATTTAGACTCGTTGGGGTGTTGGTTTTGGCCCGCGTGACTGTAGCGACTACCAGACTGGAGTTAGCATAATTCCGATTGAGCGACTGACCGAGGCTGATCGTAAGTGGATGATTTCCGCGGAATATGGCGGAACTGGTGGACGTCCTATTGAATCTGGTATGATTGTGGAGGAGCCCGATATCGAAATCGGCGCAGGTGTCTCCTCCAAGGCTATCAGCCGTCGCATCGCCACTGACACTGGCGGTAAACGGGGCCCAATTTCCACTCGCACCAACCCCAACCCCCAGGATACTCGTTTTGGTGGTCGCCGTCCCGAGCGTGATGGATACGGTGGTCCCCAGATGAATGAAGTTGACATGCCTAACATGAACCAGGGAGCTGCACCTGCAGTTCCTTCCTATGGTTTCAACTTTGCCAGCATGCCCATGCTGCCTCCCGGATTCATGATGGGTGGCCAGCCCGGTATGCCCGGTGGTCAGCCTCCTTCTGGTGGTCAGGGCAACTGATTTTTTCTTCATTCCTCATTGTTGCGTGCATATGGTCCAAATAGGATGCGCGCACCGCGCATGGCAAAGGCGTTGGGGCGGGGGATTGAACATTTTTTTTTTATCTTGAGGCATATCGTTTGGCGGGGAGGTTTTCGTTCTTTCTGTACTTCTCTTACCTTAATTTTTCAAGTTGTGCAGTCTCGCCGACGGTTGAACAAGGGCACATTATGAACCGAAGTTTTTATGAGAAATTCATATCCATTGACATTACCTTATGGTTCCCTTGTGGTTGTAAGTTTTTTTTTTCGGCCCAGGCGTGTGCCCTATCTTACATGTAGTATGAAGCTTGTAACCTTAAGTGTTCATTGATATCGTAGGTCATCACTAATTTTTAATACTACGTAGTCTCCTTTCTGTATTCCATCATGCACGGCATCGACATGTGTTAGAAATTTCAAGCAGTACGATCCGGCACAGCCTTTGATGCCTGGAATGACTGCTCAAAGTCAGCAATGATATCGCCAATGTACTCTGTGCCAACCGAAATACGGATTCCATCCTCAGTCACACCAGAGTCATGACGCTCCTGCTCTGTGAGCTGTTCATGGGTGGTGGACCAAGGGTGGATGGCCAGAGTCTTAGAATCCCCGACACTACAGTGATGTTAGTAAGAGGTAAAGGCTCTTAAGAGAGAATAGGAATGAGTCATACTTGGCAAGGTTCGAAATCAACTTGAAGTTGTCAACGACCTGAGCACCAGCGGTAGCGCCGCCCTTGATGCCCACAGACAGCACACCACCGAAGCCTCTGGTCAGGTACTTCTTTGCAATCTCATGACTAGGATGATCCTCTAGACCGGGGTATGACACCCAGCTCACATTCTCATTCTTCTGCAACCATTTGGCCAGGGCAATGGCGTTAGTTGCGTGTCGCTCGCAACGCAGGCTCAGAGTCTCCAGGCCGAGGATCAACTGCTGGGCACCGAAGGGGTTCAGGGCAGAACCAAGGTCGCGCAGGATCTCAACGCGCACTCGAATAGCATAGGCAAGCGGGCCAAAGGTCTCCCAGAACTTCAACCCATGGTAACCCTCGGATGGATCGACGAATTGGGGGAATCGGGCCGCGTTCTTCCCCCAGTCAAACTTTCCACTGTCAACCACGACTCCAGCAATGGTGGTACCATGGCCACCGATCCACTTTGTAGCACTGTGCACGACAATATCGGCACCGTGGTCAATTGGGCGAACGAAGTAGCCTCCTGCACCAAAGGTGTTGTCGACCTAGAAGATTGGTAAGCTTTGCATTCTTCCAAGGTTGCACACATTCTAAACAGACATACCACAACGGGAACCCCCTTTTCGTGTGCAACCTTCGCAATGGCCTCAAAGTCAGGTACATTGTAGCGGGGGTTACTAATAGACTCAATGTAGATAGCCTTGGTGCGGTCATCAATGGCAGCGGCAATATCCTCAGGCTTATCACCCTGGACAAACTTGGTATTGATTCCCAGACGCGGAAGCATAACCTTGAACTGGTTGTAGGTGCCGCCGTACAGGTTGCTCGTGGCAATGATGTTGTCACCAGCATGGGCGAGAGCCGAGATAGCCATGAATTGAGCTGCCTGGCCAGAGGAGGCGGCAACGGCGGCAACACCACCTTCTAGAGCAGCAATGCGCTTCTCAAAGACATCAACTGTTGGGTTCATGATTCGGCTGTAGATGTTACCGAACTCCTTGAGGCCAAAGAGCCTCGCACCGTGGGCGGAATCATTGAAAACGTAAGAGCTGGTCGCATAAATTGGGACTGCTCGTGAATTCGTGGTTGAATCGGGCTCATGGCTTGATCTATTAGATTTATGTTTTTCATTTGGGGAAATTGAATACTTACCCAGCGTGAAGCTGCAGAGTATCGAAATGGAGATTCTGCTCAGACATTATGGAAGCTTAAGAGTTATAGTAAATGAAGCATTAAAGGGAAAGACAAGGGAATAAATAGAGGAAATACGAGAGGAAGGGGGGGAAATGGCGGGGTGCAGATGGCGTGATTTGGGTTATACTCCACTGATATTCCAGAACGTAGATATAGAAATACAACATATATAGAATATAGTATATATATATATATATATATATAGATTAGACATAGTTCAATTGATATTATATATGGTCTCCAGACCTGTAGACAAATTTCCCTTCACCCATATCTGATATATCTCACACTTGTACATTCCAGTATGTTTTTTTGTTATCTTCCAGGCCAAAAAAATCTATAACCCTTCTTCTTCCCTCTTTCACCTCCTTATCACGAGCAAGATGCGTAGCGGGATTGAATTAGATGAGCTGGATTTCGGGGAAGTAATCTCTACTATAGAATCTGGTTAGTACTATCTATCCCCGTCAAGGAATTTAGATGCAAGCGCATTGTTATACGCAGAAACCCTATGTGAAAATGTATAAGATGTCAGGTTATTTACATAGCCATAAGCTGCTTTAATCTAATAAACAAACAGGACATTCCTCTCGCATCAATTTTGTCAACCACACAAGTCCAACAAAAGCTCCTATCCACTGGCAAGCAAATACATCGATATTTTTTTTTTCGAACGTGCAATGCTTATCGCGGCTAGTATCACCATCCACTACCAATTCCCCCGCCGATCGTGTGTTGCTGCCGATGCCGAACGTAGCACGAGTAACTCACTCGGAGGATCTAGAATCTCCTCCCAACAGTCGATGGAAATTAATTTCACGCCAACAGAAAAGGAGGGATCATGTAGCCACTTGTCGGTAAGACCAGGGATCCCAATTTCTAAATCCCTCAATCCCTTTAGTATATCTAAATCGCCCACCCATTCGTCCCTATCGTTGACAGAGACAGCTGTTTCAATGTAATAGGCATCCATGCCCCGCGAATTGGTCGATTCAAGGCTGCCAGGTCCTTTCCAGCCCGTGAAGGACAAGTGAATAGAGGTGCTATCGAACATCCCGCCCGCTGAATTTCCATCGAACAGGTTGTGGTTGACGAATTGCCACCTTTCAAGGTCATGTTCACGGATCTCTAACTCCGGAGGAGAAACCAATAGCGTAACTCCCAGCTTCCCAAAATTGCCAATAGTATGTGAGACGGCACCCGAAGAGAGATACCTTGGTGACATCGGGTCGTGGAGTAGCTGTTTAGCAATGAATAGAGAGTTGCCACTAGATATTGCCAGCACATCCGCTAGCTTAGCAATGTCGACGCTAATATCCCCTGATTCAAACTGTAGAATTGCTGCGAATGTGTACTCACGGGACAACAGGCTTGGATAAATTGTGGTGGGTTTGTTTCCTTCGCGCGCTAGCTGCTTTGCAAGTGGACTTAGAGAATCAAGCCCCTTGGCTATGGACTGCGCCCAGCTCCAAGAGTAAACGGGGCTTTTAATCACACCCATAGACACAGTGGCGTTGGATAGGTGGCACCTGTAGTAGTCCACAACTCGTCTGAGCGCCAGAAGGGATGGATCACGGTGAAATGATCCTTGTTCCAAGAGGTCTTGGACTATTTCAAGGGAAAGTGCACCCGAGACGCCTGTTTTTTTTGCGATGAAGACTGACTATTCTTCCTCTTATAAACGGCCGCAGGGCTATGGTCACCAAAAGCAAAATCGAATATAACTGGCTGGCTAGTAAGGGGGCCGTCTTCGAAAAATTCGTCGAAAACGTCATGCGTCTTTGAGTGGTCATCTTGCATATCAGGATCGAAATATTTCGAGGTATGGGAGCTAGATGTTTCCATTAAAGGAAAGAAAATCCAATTCTCTCCGAGCGGAATCTCAAGGAACTAGATGCTCTCGAAATCTTCATATTCGTCCCACTTTCTCTTCATCCCTCCGTGGGAATTTCGTGCTCTTTCCACATGTACTGATGTGTAGCCATACGAGTTGTCCTCGGCTCGAAAGCGAATCACGTAGTCACACATATTCTGCACGGCCAATACTCAATGTGCCCTCAGCACCTAAGCGGCACTCTAGGGTGAGTGCGGGTGATATGGGTGAGAAGTCTTGAGACTGGGGTGAGAGAGGTGAGAACGGGGTGACAATTCTCACCCTTGAGGTGATAGGGGCCAACTCACTCCAAACCTATATCAGTCCTAAGAAAAATACAAATTGTTAAGCCCTAAGGCGCTTCTCTTACTCTGCTATGATTTGAATTTCATTACCAGCTAAAATATGTTCTCCGAACAGAACATCCCGAAAGCACTCCAGGAGTAGTGTAATGCTTCTAATTGTAGTTATGTGTAGATTATCACTAGTAGTATGTCTCCCCTCTATCTTCTCCTCTCATCTACTTCCTATAACTCAACCACGATGTATTCAGTTATTCGAGTAATATACTCCTACCGCAATGAATAAATAATCACTTGCACTGTCTCTATGGTCGAAACCGCTATCGCTATCATCGCTTCTTGTCTCCCCGTCCTCCGTACCCTAGTATTCGGCTTACACTCTCGCACGGGAACCTATAGCGGCTGTCGTGGCTACGAGCTGTCACACTCTGGCGTATATACCGGCGCCTAGACCGGTAAGTAAAACACTACCGTCTCTGTCTCACAAAGTTACGTTGACCGCGGCGCAGATGATCTTTTGTGCTATGACTCCGAGGATAGATTGGTAAAGGATACGGTATTAACTTCTAGGCCGGGGATTGCTGTCAGATTTATGAGTATTTCGTGTATAAGGATCGTACATAAGGATATACGGAACTTCTGTGAGGGTGGCTTAGGTGAGGCTAGCCTGGGAAGCGCTTACCTTGTTGATTGTGTATCCCTACTATGCGCTTATATCTATTTAGACTATGCATTTCGGTGTGTAAGGTACCTAATATCATAATATCAGTATGACCTTGATATTACGCTTAGAACAGGCTGGTGTTGCACGTCTCGGCGCTTGCAAAGCTGGTGGTGTATCCCGCACAGAACCGATAGATTCACCACCAGTCACCATCAGGCACATTTCCTCACGAAATAAAATCTCTAGCCTCTTGTACACGGGTGGGATGCGACGGTAAGTCAGTCAGTCAACTCTAGCTTTATTCTGGCTCCTGGCTTCTCCAGAGAAGGATAAAGTTTGCTGTAATAGATCCTGGATTATTTCCAACCCGGAGAGCATTATTTTTTACCACTGGAAGATGTTGATTTTATGTAGGCCTTGGGCAGCCACACTGTTAACAATGTCTGGGGAGTGGAACGAGCCACATGGAGACGGCGTATATTACACTTCACCTGATCATTGTTGACCCAAAAGATTCTCAACCACCGTACCATCTCTTGATTCTTCAACCAACTCTCATTTTGCTTTACAGCTCCCATTTAATCGTTATGCCTACCAGTTCCCCTACGTTGGGTTTTGGTGCCGGGGAACGGGCTGCGGCCAACCTCCAAGCCCGTAGCCAAGTCATCGCCAATGTCGAAAACATTTACAGGAACGTCGAACTTTACCCTTCCGCGAATATACACCCTACCTCCCACGGATTTCTTGGTCGATTGTCGACCTCTTGAGCTAGATGAGGATGGCAAACACCTTGAAACCCCAGCTTCCGATCCCTCCAGTCCGATTTTCTTTGAACCACAGGGTGCTGCATGGGTTCCCGATGTTTGTGAAACCGACCCTAAAGTCACGGCAGACTTGAGGAAAATCACTGATGGATGGGAGAACGCCAAAAATGACCCCTTAGTTCGGAGCCTTCATTCCCAGGTCTGGTTTGTCTTTTTGGGCCTGGAGCGGATGTTCTTCCAGTTCCGCCGAGAGTTCGACCAGGGAGATGGTGAATCCCCCCCAAACCTTAGGCAAGTGTCAAAATGGGTGAAGAGGTAAGATATTGAGCCGCATTGCGACACGAAATTGGTGTATTGATGTGCATTACGCAGTAGCACTATCGGTTATCGCCGATAAATTCTACCCATCTATTTGGGGATCGATGCGATGCTCGCCGGCCGCTGCCTTTGTGCCGAAGGAGTTGTTATATCCTGAAGGAAGACCCCCACACACTCTAATCCACACCTTGATTGAACACGAGCCTTGCGAAACGCTGACCCGGGCAGAGGTGATGATCCTTACCGCAATTATGATAACGCGACTAGAAGGCGAGGGTTGCTTAGAGTATAACACTATTCCAGTGAGTACAGATCTAAGATACCCTTATATAAAAGCTAATATATATTAATTATAATATAGGTTATGGCTATCACGATCTTCGGGCAAATGAAGGCCCGAGTAATCGAAGCCCATTGCACCCCGCAAGTTCTAGTCATCAAGAAGACGGACCTTCTTGATTTTTCGACTAACAAAGTCGCAAACAAGAATATGGACATTCTGCTTGGATTTATGTGTGCCGACCTCGTCGAAAATGCCGGAGAGCCCACAGTTCCCACGGAGACCCCAAAGGTTTGTAATACCGATACAGTTGACCTGGGAAACATGCCGACCATGAATCAGAACTCACGAAACACCGACCCAGAGGTAGAGGGAGGGCATTCACAGAGAGTGGGCCAATAACCAAGGTCCATGTTCGGCCTTTGCTGTCCAATGGTGGGTAACAGGGGCACGAGCAAAGAACCATAGTTTTTTTGAAAGCTGGTCAAGTAAAGGGGTTGCCAATCCTTTTTCAAGGAACTCTCTAACAATCCTAGGGTCAGGGGTCTGGCTGGTAGGCGGTCGGATATGGCAGATTCCCGGTTTGGGATAGCCGGAGGAGCCAAACTACTTCGGGAACCGCTAAGCCAGATCGGAGTCCGCTAAATCAGAATAGGACCGGGTGGGGCCTCTGCCATTTTGGGAAAAGCGTAGATTACAATAACGTATTTCACTACCGAGCTGCGCACACCCCCGAGCTGCGCAGCCTAGAACACATAGTGGAAGCGATAAACTACAATATAATATTTCAACAACGGTTGTCTATATCAGTTTTTCCTTGTAGCCAAATGCTTTTTATGTGATATCTAGCCACTTATTAGAATTTAGGGGACTTTAACAAACTAGTGACTGAGATATATATATTTCAAGAGTTTAGCAATGTATTTTTCGATACCATAACAATGCAAGCTCTCGATTTATTTAAAACTGATATAAGATATTTGAAATGCTTATCAATTGCTATCAGCGAGTAATGAAATCAAATAAAAGCATTGGTTGCTGAAATATTATGTCTTAATTTATCGCTTTGACTATTTGTTCTGGGCTGCGCAGCTCGGTGGTTTGCGCAGCTCGGTAGTGAAATACGTTAAGAGATTGTATAAATTATGTAATTAGGATTCCTTAGTATATTTGTCTTGTTTGTAACCCAATTAGGGCCCCAGCCTAGGTCCGGGTTGAGAGTAGTAACCCAGAAGTTAGAACCCAGTGTTAGGTCAAGATTTTAGACCCGGACCCAACCCGAGCTTGGGTTGGGTCTGGGTCCGGTTGGGTTCTGCGGAAGCCTAGGTCGGAAGGTTAGACCCTCGAACCGCCCTAGTAGCGGGGCAGTTCGAGGGTCGTGAGGGTCACCCGCGGGTCACTGCTACGTCTAAGCTTCGATAGGCGGTAATAGAAGGACGTATTATAGTAAGATAGGTGGCGACGGCGAGTACGTAGCCGATAGGCTTACTAGATTACTTTCCCGGCAGAAGTATGAGAGCTTCTTAAGGATACTCAGAATGGTAGATATAGGCTATTTAATAGCCTAGTTATTGGGACTAGATTGGTATGTAGATTGATCTATCGAGGCTAGCAGTCCCCTCCGGAGATCACTGAGGGGGTGTGTCGGACGGAGTATGAGGACCGGATGACAATATGGACAGCTAGGTAGTTGATTTGAACTGTATGCCATAGGTACCCGCAGGTCTCTTAGTCAAGCCACCATTAAAAAAAAGAAAAAAGCCGCAGAGAACCAACACTTCAAGACGGCTGTCTAGGCAAAAACCTAATCCGCACAAGATAGGCAATATTTCTCCTTATACACTCAGTCACCTCATCCGATACACTCGATAAAAAGTCACGCCGAGTCCCTAAGCCCAACCCATTCGTCTCTAGCATAGGTAACAACGTAAATAGCGGATGAGTCTCTCCCGCATCAAGAACAGCGGATTTCAATGTCTGAAGCCACTGTTCCCCCGAAACCCCGCTAAGCTGGTATCCGTATTCATGCTGCAATATGTCCCAGAGTGTTTGGAATGGGACGCCTTCTGTTATGGCATGGGTATAAGTACCCTCACCACCACTGTCCTGGTTCGGGTTGAGAAGCGCCGTAACCGCAACCATGGATACACTGGCTACATCTGAAACAAATAGCCACCCGTCCGCCTCGTCGCGGTTATAGAGGCCTATCTCAAGACACCCAGCGACGAGTTTCCAGATGAAGTCGCGCGTGTTGGCGTACCAGTTGTTTGCTGCCGAGCCGATGATGTACCCCGGGTTGACGGTGCAGAGGTGCTTGCCTTGGAAGTATGGTACGGGAAATGTATGAGCTTCCAGAGTGAGTCTCTCTGAGATATACTTGGACTGGCTGTAGCCATTCCAGAGGACTCTATCGACCTCGACTTCGTCTCTTACTAGGCTCATCTGATTCTGAGTAGCGGTCAGAGCTGTGGTTGGGGTAGGGGTAGGGTTTCTGCCTCCTGATATAAACACAAAGCTACTGGGAGACCTCGGCTGCGCCATTATCTCCAGGAGGCTCATTGTCGAGTGCACATTTGCCGCCTGGAGGCTCTCGTAGTCGAGCGTGTAATGCACAACCGCACCGCAGTGGATGATCCCGTGCACTACTTTCTCCACTGGACCTTGTCCCGCAAGTAACGCCAGGTGGTATTTGCTTAGGCCGAGTTCCTTCTCAGCGAGATCTCCTGGCCAGACGGTGTAGCGTTGCCGGAAGGATTCGTCCCACCAACCCTCTAGCATTGCGGTTTTGCTGATGGGGTCTCTTGGTGGGGGTGATTTTTGGCCTGGCATATTCCCTGACGGCGGAGGTCGGCGCGCGAGGATGTAGATATGCACGCCTGGTTGGCAAAGTAGCTGTCGGAAGATTTGTCTCCCAAGGTAGCCGGACGCACCGGTGAGGAAGACGTTTCGAATAGCTCGAGCTGCGCCTTTAGCTGTCTTGCTGTCAGTTATCTCCACAGTCAAGGAATCAAGCCGTCTGAGGAGCTGCTGAGAGATGTCCTCAATCTCAGCCTCTGCATTGATAAAAAAAAGTGAGCGAGTGGGTGCCACCCCCCCTGAGCCGTCAATAACCCGCGCCAGGCTTCTAACAGTCAGCTGTCTGGTCTTCATGACCGCCGGGAAAGAAAGCACGTTTCCGAAGCGCTTCCTCAGCGTCGAGAAGAACGTGATCATCTGGATGGAGTCTAGACCGGCCGAATGAAGTGAAACGTCGTGATCGAGGGCTTCAAGCCAGAATGGGCGGTCTGGATGAAGGGAGCGGAGGTATTTGGATAGAAGGGAACTGATTATCACTGCAGTATGCTCGGTCCCCGCTAGGGCCGCTGCATTAGAGCGTCTCTGGCTCTGTAGAGCATTAACTGGTTTATTCTCCGTCTTCTCCAGCCATGCTTTCACTTCCTTCCGATTGATCTTCATGGAAGCTGTGAGCGGGAAATGTGCAAGGGCCACGCAGACAGTAGGGATCATGTAACCGGGCAGGAACTCAGAGAGATAATCCTGGATGCGCGATAGCGGGAGAGTCTCAGCCGGCAAAACTTGCAATGGGTCTGAATGTAGATGGCCTTGGTTCTGCAGCTGGTTAGTCATGACCAGTGCCACCAGCTCGCCTTCCCAAGGCCCACAGGCAGGAATCGTCACAATCCCCCCCTTAACATCAGGGACATGAGAAAGATGATACTCTATTTCTCCTGGCTCAATCCGCTGTCCGCGCACTTTCATCTGGTCGTCCCTGCGGCCCATGAATATTAGAGACCCGTCGAATGCGCTGATGTCGTAGCTAGCTAGATCTCCTGTTCTGTAGAATCGCCTGGGACCTTTGAGATCAAGGGCTTCCGCCCAAGCCGGGTCATTGAAAAACGACGTAGCGGTAAGCTCAGGCTGGTTGAGGTATTCCCGCGCGAGATTTACTCCACTAACGACGAGCTCGCCCACGGAGCCAACGGGGACGAGAACGTTCACGTCGTCGGGGTCGATCAGCCAGCAGGGAGAATTTCGCAGTGGGCGGCCGATGTTTTTGGCTCCGACGTTTCCTTCTCCTTCCCCTGTAGCCACGACTGTCACCGAGGTGTTCAACGAACAGGCCCCAACCTCCGCTGGCCCATAGACATTCATCAGGGTAAGACGGCCTTTCCACCGGTTAACATCCTCCTTCGTCATGCACTCGCCTCCCAACGCGAGAGTTTTGAGGCTTGACACACTGTCTGGATCAATGGAGCGGGCGTACGAGGGCGTAAGGAGGGCAAGGTTGGCCTTGCTCCATTCGATAAAGGCTGAAATATCGTGGAGTCGGTCTTCTTCAGAGGGAATACACACGGACCCTCCGAATATAAGGGTGATGAGGATGTCTATCACTGCCACGTCCCATATGTATGCTGAGAATTGAAGGACTCGCGCGCCTTTGTACCCCATTGCATTCCCTAGGGCAAGTGCGTGGCTGCATACAGCGCCATGCTCGTGGAGGATAGCTTTCGGATAACCTGTTGAGCCGGAGGTGAAGAGGACGAAGGCCGTATCGGTGGATTCAAGTGCAATTTCTTGCCTTGGTCTGGAAGTAAAGCCGGAAGATAAAGCGTCGCGCGGAAGAACAAGAGAGTTGGCTACAAGACATGAAACCTCAGAAGCATGCAGGGCAGAGGTAACCAGGGTAGTGCACCCCAGGATTCGAAGCATATTTCTTAACCTCTTCTTTGACTGCAACGGATCCAGCGCGGCAAAGACGCCGCCAGCCTTCAATATCCCGAGAATGGCGATGACAGCCCAGGAGGACTTTGTGAAGGCGTATGCCACACGCGTCCCTTTGACCACACCGGCGCCAATCAGGCGCATGGCCAGGGTGTCTGAGAGCGTATCTAGCTGTTGGTACGACAGGCGGCCGTCCCATGCGCAGATGGCCTCGGCGTCTGGGGTCGCCTGGACGGAGGCGCGGATTAGGGCGTTGATGGTGTAGGTACTATCAGTGCGCTTTCTGTCCATGATACCCCAGCGAAGAAGATATTCTCGTGTGGAATCGAGTGCCAAACTTTGCAACCTGGTCAGCTTATAAATGGATGTGAATGTGCGCTTGTTGTAGTCATTCAGGATTCGTTCAAATGTGCGTGCTATGGACTCAGCATATCTAAGGGGAATACAGTTCGGTCGGTACTGCATCACCAAAGAGCCGCTGGCCAGGGAAGAAACTATTCGTAAACTCGTCTATTATTGTGCGATTAGCATTTGCACCATAGGCTGCATGGAAGGTGTCGGGTCCTCATACGTGTTCAATCTCCTTGATATTGATATCTCCCGTCCAGTCCCTCGACGGAACGTCGCCACTTCTCTTGCCAAGGATCCCAGTGTACAGCAGCACAGCCGTATTCACACGGCTGTTTTCACAAGACGACAGATCTGCAGTCTTCCATCCTCGATACACCATATCAATACCCATCTTATTATCAGTGGTCTGATACTGATATGAGACAATCCTTGCATGTCCAGTATCGATCAATGCATCGTCACTGTGTACAGCCGCGCGAGCATATACAAAAGAGACATCGTCTTTACCGGTGTACAGCTTCACCAGTAACGCCCAGCAGTGCTGTAGCTGGTCGATGCTATATCTCTGGGCTGTAGGCGAGTTCAATTCAATCAATGCCAACGGGGAGGTCGCGGGTGCTGGAGTATATCCAGGTAAAGTCGGAAAGAATTCATTTAGAGCCATCATGGTAGGTTAAGTTGAACTCAGTTCAGTGCATTTGTGAAGTGGATGCAAAGCCCTTTAAATAGTCACGCTGTACAAACTGCTGTGCAATACAGCCTGCTGGTCTTGGAAATGGAATAGTCGATCTTGAGTCTACCTTGTTGGAAGCCTCGAGTCGGATCTAGTGAGGCTGGTAATGCGGAGTGGTATTTGAAAAGTGAGGCTGACATCTTTACATGACCGACTAGTAGTGGGATAGGTGGCCATGAGAATTCATAAAGAATTTACCTGCCTTGCGTCTTTAGGGTGATATTAGGCTACAGGGTGCCTAGATACGAAGGCTGTGTTGAGCGTGTGGACAAATCTTCACCCTCAGCTCTCTGAATTGTTTAAATATTTAGGTGTCTTTCAGGCAAACAGCGGCAAGATAGGTAGAAACGAGGGCAGAAGATATAAAGTAAAATATGTACATGTATTATTCGAAGCTATCTCGGTATCCTTGCCCCTCGTTGCATCGCATTCAAATATATAAAAGTGGGTACGCCGATGATGAAGGGCATTGTAGATGAAGGAATGTAAATAAAAAGGGGGGTAAATTGTTTGCTATCATCAGCATCATATTATCTGTCCCTATTGGTAGCCCTGGAGCATTTGACGTAGGCAGATAGGAAATGGGGCTCTACGAATCCAGCGCCTCAGCTGATAATCGACTTCGCCACCCATTTCGGGTCGTGCGGAAGACTAGCTGATGATAGTATTCTCTGGGGGAAAACGAGTAGACATAACACTACTAGTCCACTACTGAGTTCTTCAGGTACCGTTTTCTGATATTCGTCCCAAAATGACTAAACACCCATCCATAAAGCCCTGGGGCGCAAGATCTGGCAGCGCCCCCAGCGTTGCACACTGGCTTGAACTACCGGGCTCCTCGCTCGCAACACTCGTTGCCAATCTCGACGCTGATGTACGTTTGCCTGTCTGTCTACATGCCTAGCTACCTTGATATGTCTCCTGTTTTCAATATCCATGCATATCAGTCTCGTTATTTACACTCGGATGGACTGGGACAGTGCATCCTGGTCTAGTGCGAATACGGTAATATCTCCGTCTCGAAGACGCACCACTCCGTCGGCGCATCGCCCATCACTCATCATGCGTGTCATCGGGCCCGACACAACCCGGATGGTCAAACCAGTGCTGGATTGCGGCACCCGGGTATAGGGTTGTTGTGAAGCCGTCGTGCGCACCCCCTAACCCTAGCCTAGCCTAGACTTTGCCTTTCCTAAAAGGAAGGTTCTCCAGACATTTATATGAGGGCACAAAGGTTCAAGGAGTTATTGAAGTGACCTTAGAATATCCTCTATATGACGGTCACGTCTCTGTCACTGTTACTTCTACTGCTTCCGCTTTAACCCAAGAAGCATCTTCCTTCGCCACTCGTAGGATCTGGACAATCTCCGCAAAGCCACGGTCTTCAGCATACCACAGGGCCGTCCTCCCATCCATGCACTGGATCTCGGTATCGGCACCATGACCACGCAGGACCTCGACAACGTCAATATGCCCGTTGATCACTGCGCGTATAAGCGGAGTTCGACCCCAGTTACAGGGCATATTGATCGGCGAGCCATGCTCTAGGAGCAGCCGAACGGCATCAGCGTGTCCCTTGCCCGCCGCGAGGGATAAGGGAGTGAGCCCATTCCCCGATCTCAAGTTGACATCCCCGCCATGGAAAAGCAACAGGCTGATCACAGCCGTGTCGCCGCCCCAAGCCGCCCATGATAGCGGCGGGCGCCCACCATCAAAAGCCTTAGAGTCCGCATCGATCAACTTATCCTGCGTCGGACGCTGATCGTGGTCCTTCGAGTCCCAAGATGACCACGAGGGCGGGATATACGGGTACTTCGTATCCTGGATGTGTGGACTCGCGCCGAATTCTTCTATCAGGACTCGGACAAGCTCGAGGTGCCCTCTGCTTGCTGCTCTCGAAAGCGATGTCCGGCCGTACCACGAGGACGCGTCAACCTCAGCGCCGTGCCGGATGAGTACTCTGACCGTGTCTAGGTGGCCAAGGCCGGCGGCCCAGTTGAGAGCGCTGCGGCCGTAGTCGGTATCTTCGCATTCTATGTCTGCTCCTGCGCGGATGAGGACTTCGGCGGCAGCGCTTTGACCTTCGCCCGCAGCCCAGGATAATGGGGTTCTGCCATAGACGGCGTCTCTGGAATTGAGGTCGAAGGGGACGGTGCTGAGGCGGAGGAGTTCCTGGATGAAGAGGTGATGGCCTCTCTCTGCGGCGTAGGAGATTGCGGTGCGGCCCCGGTCGGTCTTGGAGTCTATTATATTGGGGAGCTGGCTCTTGAGGAGGGGCACGAGCTCTGTAGCACCTAGGTATGCTAGTAGATGGATTCCGGTGAGAGTGCGAGGTGTTGATTGGCTGTAATTGAGGTGTCTGTAATTTGGAGCCAGGAGGACTTGTCCGATAGACCTGACACGTGCCTCGTCTGTTAATAAAGATAGGATCAGATCTCGGGTTTCCCCGTCGATCTTTGTAGGAGAGCAATGGGATGGCCAGTGGTTTGAAGCGTAATCAAGTAATGGGTACTGCTGTAGCCTTGCCTCGAATTCTTCATCTGACTGACACAGATGGATAAATTCCTCCATGGAAAGATATTCAAGGCAAGTCTTCTGGATCTTCTGCTGAGCGTCCGGGAAGTATTCCTCGCGCATTCGATCAATGTACTCCTGTGCTGTCTTATGCACTAGCCGTACAGTCCCCTTTTCTTCTTCAAGTTCCAAGAGACCTGCACACACGGATATTAAAATATCTTGATCTATCACAGCTTCTTCATCGAGGTAAGTTTTCCCTGTCTCAACGGCTAGCGCTTGCTGTAGTTCTGACACGGTCAATGGGCGAACGGCACAGACTACCCAGGACAAGATTTCACGCGCAAGCGTCACATCTTCAGCGTCTTGCGACAGAATTCGTTCTAGGGCCTCGCGGTAGTTGTCTGAGATTGTAGAAGGCAGCGTAGATGCAGCTAGTCGGATGGCCTTTCGGTTTGACTTCTGGGCCAATGCCTCCATTTGCAATTTCGCAATTAGGAACCTGAAGAACAATCAGCTTTCACTTTAGATATCAAGTTGTCTAAAGGTAGCTTACATTCCCTGCGTGTTGTTGGCAACCTTTTCGGCAAGATCATCCCTCATCTCCAAGTCATCCGCCAGGATCTGCGTCAACCGAGCGTTCTGCGCCATGAAGCCCTTGACATACAGGGCAATGTCCTGCCGCTGCGCAACGATCTCGATTTTGGCGAAATCGCTCAAGTTGCGACTCGTACTTGGGATCGGTCGCGAGGTGACCAGCAGCCTGATTGATGGCTGGAGCGATTGTAACATCGTGATGAGAAGTTGACTCGTTGACTCGGATGAAGAAAGCTCGTCTAGGGCATCAATTACGATGAATGTCCCGGGCAATCTAGATGTCAGAGACTGCAAAAGAAGCAGATATTCGCTCGCCGTGGGCCTCGACATCTCTCTACTGTGTAGCTCCCATGAGGAGCGCACCTCTTGTGGTGCAGTCCCTAGTTTAAGAATTAACTGTTGCAAGAGACTCCCTAGAAGATTGACCAAGTTTTGAGTGTCCGTGTCTTTGTGGTTGCAGTAAAGGTACGCCAATCCGTGGGATGGAAATTTCTGGCGCACGTCGTTAATTATCACAGACCTGGTTCAATCAGTTTGATGAGCTGATAAAATTGATCGCGATTATACATACGCGAGAATAGTTTTCCCGGCCCCAGCTTCACAGAGTCAGCGGCAAATGGAGAGCATAGTAGATTGGCGGAGCTACTCACGTATTCCAAAACACCATACAGAGTTTGAGGAGCCGTCCAACCAAGCCTTGTAGCGTTCATCCTTTTGAATCCAGCTCAGGGTCCCGTCATGATATCGACTGAAGATATCCGAGTGGGTACCGATACTTTTCAATGGCGATAGCCAGTTAAGGATCTCAAGAGTCAGTTGACTCTGTCGGCGTCTCTCCTGCTCATCCCGTAAAGTTGTCACATTCTCCTGGATTGCAGTTGATAGAGAACTATCACGTGTAGTATCAGCCCTGAACCAGGAGGCCAAGTTATGAGAGGGAATGGTTACGCATTGTCGCTCTGAAGTACGAGAACGAGAATAGTCTTGTACCTCTCCATTGTCCTCAACAAATCATCCACCTCATCCTTACGGAACGGCCATCGAACCCTCCGGGTGAACCTCCTAAAACCGACACCAGGTTGCAGCCTATCCCACAGGGTCTGGAGACAATCCTTCAGTTGATAGAGGATACCATCCTCGCCGCACAGAGACAGGAACGCTTGTGGGAGCAGTTCCATCTTCTCCGCGTTTGCCTTCAGGATAGTCAGGCAGCCTGTCATGAGCAGAAGCTCGTTCAGGACTCTCTGGCGCTGTTCTGAGGCATCTTTGAGATTGCTAATGTACTGGGTGACTTTGTTGCTGATCGCCAAGAGACCGATTATTCCGGTGGTAACACTGAGCGGGTCCATATCTACCTCAGATGATGGGGGATAGGATAGGGGTGATAGGTGAGCCGAAGGCCCTCGGGATGCTCAACTTCGAGAGTAGGTGTGGGGAAAAGGTAATATATATATAGCCTTGTTGCCCCTCCTCTTCCTCTTCGGCGAGGCTGCAGGCAGCGGGCTGCTGTCAGCCTCACCTTCGTCGTGTGTGTGATTGGTTGAAGACGATTGTCCGGCAGGGACATGTGCAAAGGTGTATAGCGGCCTAAGGGCGCATGTCTGATCTTAGACTGACAGAAATTAAAATACCTTGAATTACTAAACCGTAGAAGATGGGTATGCTTATGCACCTTATCCACATGGCGCCTTGATGATGATGATGAAGAATTCATTAACCCGATGTACCTCGCTATTACATACATGCTGCTATGTGGGAGTAGCGTCCCCAGAGCCTGCTCTTTGACGACAAATGGTGGTGCATCCCCAGTTTACAACCACCCTGTAACTAGACAGGACTCGGTCTCCCGAGGTCCCGCCTGAATTGTAAGGCCACAAGCCGGCCGGCATGGCGCAAATTAGACAAGAAAATTATAAAGAAAATCAATTCCCGCATTCCCCCGCGGGCGCAGAGTGTCCTCTCTCTGCAATGCACCTCTCACTTCTTCCTTACTTCCTTCTTCCCCTTCTCTTACTTCTCTCCCCTTGGTTCCCTGAGTCACTGGGTCCCTATATCACTAGGACTGCTAGATCTATATCATATAGGTAGGTTGTATACGAATAGGTTTAGGTCGCGACGCTATACCTTATCGTCCTTGTCGTCAGTAATAGCCGATCTCTATATATATTAGTATAGGGTAATAATAGCCGACCTAGCGCTATACTTAGACTATTCCCGAATCCTCGAGTCTCTCATATATCCACTTAGGCCTAGCAGTGACCCTCCGGGTGGTCCATGATCTTGGACCCTCCACCCGCCCCTCCGAGGATCAGGGTCCCTCATGAGCGACCCTGACCCGACCCTGACCCTATGAATTTTGTAAAAAAAATCCCTAAATTGTCTCGACCATAGGCCTTTCCTCTATTCGACCGTCTATTCCTTTTATAACCCACTCGAGAAAAGCCCTATAAGTTCTGATGTCCGGCGAAATAACGACCTATAAATATAATTTGACAAAACTAGGGATAGAAGCATAATTTAGCGATTTGTTTCTCTGCTCCTAGGGCTGAGACTTACTCGTCAAAAATAAGTAACGTATGACTATAACTAGATTCTGTTTGTGGGTAGCTCTACCCGCTGGATTTCATTATTACTATACTCCCCGAAGTCTATAATATTGGCTATATATTTCAACGTTAGCCCATGCTTGGTACGCATTTTGCTCGTGACGAAGTGAGGTTGTAGTGATAAAGCGAGGCTAGAGAGATAAAAAAAACCCCGGATGGGAAAACAAGGGTACTTGTAGCCTTTTTGGTCACGATAGGAAATGTACATTTTGCTATACGGGCTGAATATTTAGGTGAGGAATATTCAGGTGGGTGAATATCTGCCCTGAGTGCCCTGAATAGAGCGGCGAGCCGCCCACACCCACCCGAACCGTGGGCGCTCGGTGACCACCACCTTAGACATGCTGTTGTATGTTTTTATGTTTTTGTTTTGACTGGGCAAAATCCTCTTTTGCCATATAACCGGCACATAGTGAGTGACACAGTCTTTGAAAGAATCTTCAATTTATTCAACTACATTAAATACCGAAATGACAAATAGAATGTTGTTGCGCTAATAGAACCATATTATTGATCGGAAGCAGGCTTGACAACATGATAGGAACTATTGCATAACAGTTATGAAGACCCGACTAGAGAGAACTAATCCCTCACAATTAAGTGCTAGCAACGAGAACAGCAGGGTCACCATTAGTGATAGAGACGCAGATCTTTCCGCTTTCGTCGGCTGTGATTGTCCCCTCTCCAAAGGTATTCTTCCACGTCCCACCAGGCTTCTTAGAGTCGAAGCAGTGCTCACCCTTAGATCCAGATCCACTGTTGGTCGTAAGGACAATGACGTCTCCGCCCGCTCTGCTCCACGCATATGCCGTGTCTGCGACGTACAGATGGACATGGTCGTTATCAGCGAGGCCACCAGCAGCCTTTCTCGCCGCGGAGAGCAGAGATATGGCTTTGTACAGGTCCGCGTCGGTGCTGAATTTACTGCGCCATAGGTCCTCGCGGTTTGCGGGGTCGTTGCCGCCCGCGTAGCCCTGTTCCGTGCCGTAGTAGACAATGGGGATGCCTCGAGCGAGAATGACGTAGGCAAGTGCGTTTTTCAAAAGCGACTTGTCATTCTTCACGCTCAGCCATCGCGCATTGTCGTGGTTGTCGATGAACGTGCCCAGAGTGGTGGGATCAGGGAAAGCGGTATCGATTTTACCGTGCATGTTAACTATCTCCTGGGAAGAGCCCTTTTGCTGGTAGAAGTTGTTCACGGGATAATAGACCGCGTAGTTGAGCAGGCCGTCCATGCCCTTTGCGTATCCGGCAAGGTAGGTTGGGTCACCGTCCCAGACTTCACCGATGGTGTAAACCCCGGCAGCGGAGGAGAAGGCCGACCAGAAGTCCTTTTCAACGTGTTTCACGGTGTCGATACGCAAGCCGTCGAACTCGTATTCTGCGACGAGCCATTTGATCCATTTCTGGAAGAGTTCCCGGATCTCGGGACTCTCTGTGTTTATATCAGGTAGGTCTGCTGCGATACGGCACTTTTCAACACTCTCCTGGTTTGAATAGTCAGGTGTGCAGGCGGCATGGTAGGAGCTCTCCTGGTTCAATGGCTCCGGCTTGTTCTCGCCGATGGGGCCTCCCATATGGTTGGCAACTACGTCTGCCATGACATAGATTCCCTGTTTTCGAAGCCGGTTAGTTACTTCCAACTTGGACCGGAGGAAACGTTATGGAATTGTACTTGCCTTCTCATGTGCGGCAGCAACTAGACTCTTAAGATCTTCAGCGGTGCCATAGTTCTCATTGACGCTATAGAGATCCCGTGCCCAATATCCATGATATCCACCCGGCGCATCTGTAGAAATGATAACGTGATTAGATAAGTTGCGTTGAGAATAGAACAGTCTAATAACTAATCGAACTCACTAGCGACAACAGGGGTGATCCAGATTGCATCAAAGCCCATCCCCTTAATATAGTCAAGTTTGGACTGCAAGCCTTGGAAAGTTCCACCGCAGTAGTTTCCAAGGTTGCCACAGGCATCTCCACCTGCATCATCGCTTCCACGGGCAATGCGATCAGTCAAGGCAAAGTAAATACTGCGGGACTTCCATGCTTTCGCGTCCGCCGCTGATACAGTGCCTATCAGGGGGAGTAGAAAAGCTGCCAGGGTATGGGACAGCTTCATAATTCAGAAGTGATGCCTCAAATTGTTGAAGATTGTAGTGAGCTTGTAGATGATTTAAATACGATATTCGGAGAAGCTGGCCTCCTTTTATATCTGGATCTTCACGATGTGCTCTCTACGCAGCCCGGCTCCGAGACTTTGACCTTGCCATATCCCTTGGCACGGGTTGCCAATCCTTCATAGATGTGGTTTCCCTCCAATATATTCCATCTATCCTGAAGATCTTTCCTCATACAGTTAGCTCCCCGATAATAGGCCGACGGTGCCCCTAGAGAAAAGCCGGGGCAATGTTTAGACCAGCCCTGAAACTCTGAAAGCGGGGGATCTGCACACAATTTGGAGTTAAAATGGTTAGCAAAACGTCAATCATACTCCAAATACAGCAATAAGTGATGATAATGGTCCATTGTCGGCCCGAGACACTGTGACTTTGGAGATGTTTCAGCTGGGCAAATTATTGTTATGGTTGCATACCATGGAATTACAAGGTATTTTCCTGAGAAATTTCTCCGATTCGAATTGCCAAGTGCATAATAAACTACTCCGTACACAGGAAAACAACTACCGGACTTTTGTTTTAGTTAGAAGTCATATATATTTCTTGGTACTATATTTCTCTCATTAATCTCCGACTATACCACATTTAGAGCCGTGGAATGTGTTTATTACTATAGACACGTACATACATGTAGTTATATAGGGGTAATTGTGAAACGGTCTACTATTTTTTGAACGTGTTACGTTTGTGTGATTACTGATATGATGCCCATACATTGGATCTCTGTAACTATTCAAAGCAACAAAAAAAACAAATACCAATACCACTTCCTCTGCCGAAACTGCAGACCCTTAGTGCAAAGTCTGCTGATACTTGCAGGAGGCTCTGCCCGTGGCTTACGAGGCTGCGACTAGCATGCCGAGGCTGTTCTAAAATGAATGTCCCTCTCTCTTGGTATTTCTGCTAAAGAAACTCCTTGCACAGAAAATTCTATCACCGAACATGTCTGGTTTTACGTGTACTCAATTCAACGCCCCTTGCATGGAAGCAGCTGGAAACTGTATGTCAAATGGGAAATTTCTAATGTGCCTTTCGCGGTACGGGCTGAAGATCCACCCCCTGATTAGAGCGGCGAGCCTCCATGCCTGAACCATGAGCGCTTGGTGACCACCGTCATCCACATGCTGCTGTGATTTTTTTTTTTTTTTTTTTTTTTTTCTTCAGGACTGACTGGCATTGTGGATGCTTCGAAACTAGTGGGAGTGGCGCAAGCTAAGTTATTAGACTACCCTTTAGAACAAATTATTCCATAGAACACAAATAGAACATTAGTTACAGTATTATCAGAAAAATCCCTAAGTGAAAAGTCATCCAGATTTATGAGATGCCCCAGCATGAAGTTGTAAGGTTATACAGACCCTTCTATTAAGTACCCACTGCCCATTTCCCCACCAAAACTGACCGAGTTTGAAGTCTATTCTCTCGATGAATTTATTTTGTAACCCATTTTTATTTTTTTATTTTTTATCTTGTTTATAATTGAAAGCTCGATATAATATATTATAAAATTATATCCGTAGGTACTTCTTCATAAAATGTGGCCAATTTTCAAAGTCATGATAGAGATTCTGATCGCCAGTTTAGTATGGGAGCCATTATATATAATGACAATTTATCTTGACGTTTGGAATTCAATTACTTACTCAACAAATATATATATTGGACTATTCGGAAAGAGATATCCTACTAATGTTATAAAGGCCTTTTATTGAAAATTACTAGAAAAATAATTACAATATAAATTTATCGAGAGAATATGGTTCAAAATTGCTCAGTTTTGGTGCGAAAATGGGCAGTGGGTAGATACCTAGTAACCGCTATGATATAGAAAAGTTGCTAAAAGCCACACTTTTTTTTGGCGTTAGCCTATAAAACTGATGCATATAACGAATGGTGTCTAAAAAAAAGCCATTGAAAAGACATTAGAAGGCCGCATGAGCCGACTATTCTTACTAAAATACATATAAAAAAGTCCATCTTATAGAGCCCTTTTCCTTTTCCTTTTTTACCGTCGAGGATAAAAATAAATATATATCCGATAAACTCATCCCTACTGTTTGTGCTATTTGCCAGACTTGAGATCTTCGCCGGTTCGCCGGTCTGCCTGCTAGATTTACAAGGTATACATACTCTGCCCATTTATAGAGTTTTACAATATCTATCCTTCTTCATTATCTCTCTAACATCAATACCTTTTTACGACCTACGGTATACCGCATATTAACCCACGCAAGTCTATGACATAGTTGCTGTTGGTATAAACATACGTGTACACCAGTACAACGACCACTAGCGTTCGTGCGATCTTTTACCTTTCACACTTGAATACACCCTTCACGTGTCTCCACACGTGGAACACTTTTTTTTTCCATTTTTTTTATTGTACTTCACGCAAAGGTTCGTGAGCTCCTTCATATATCCATCACATTTTCCTTCTTCTGATGGATCTGATAAGTCACAGTGCACCAGTTCCTCCCATTGCAGTCTTCTTATGGTTCTAATATTTTTACATATTCCAACTGATCGGATGAAGGATACCAAGTGTTGGCCCATCACTACTCTAGGCGAGGTACCCTAATACCCCTCGATTTTTCAAAATTCTCTGTTCTCTATTTGATTTTCTGCGTGGACAAGGTCAGCTCACATTTGAGATATATACAGAATCGGAATACCGACCTGATTCCTTCTGATATCGCTGCAGGCATTACAAACGAAGATGATAAGATTTTCACTTTGATTCCCTTCCTAGGTCTGGCGTTGGCAGTGAGAGCGACATTGCAGGTATTAGTACAATCCTGTTAGCACTCGACAAATGATTTATAAAGCGAGGAAAGATTTTGAGCTTACCGTAGGACTCTGATGAAGTCATTATAAAAAGTGTAGGTTAATCGACTTC
Source organism: Penicillium griseofulvum (assembly GCF_001561935.1). Taxonomy (NCBI): domain Eukaryota; kingdom Fungi; phylum Ascomycota; class Eurotiomycetes; order Eurotiales; family Aspergillaceae; genus Penicillium; species Penicillium griseofulvum. Next base: position 691 of record NW_024467457.1, on the reverse strand, counting down.
TATTATTCCGACACCACGGGTTGTATGAGAGAGACTGATGGTTTGAAATGGCTTTAAGGTCTTATAACCTTGTCCATATCGATCTCTTTGCCATCACTTAGGACAGGCTTTGAAAATTTCATACAGCATATGTAGTACTAGTGGGTCTAATAGTGGAGTCGGAATTGAAGTGGAAAAGTAAAGTGTTTGTGATTATTGCCAGTAGATATTGGTCCTGTGTCGAGATTCCCGAGGTCTTACGGCTATCGCCCCTACTTAACCTTCCAATTCTTGCCGTTTGGGTCTCTATCTGAAATAAAAAAAATAAAAGACCTAGAACATAGAAGACTTATATTTTAGTTTATTAAACTACTATATGATCCATATATGGGGTCATAATATGGGGTCATATATAAAAAAAAGTGGACCTGCGCGGGATTGAACCACGAATCTCCGAGGAACGACATGAAAACTCCCTAGAGGGATGTTTACATAAGCTCGGCGCCTTAACCATTGGGCCACAAGTCCTTTGTCGCAAACCCGTCGTTGCCTTTCAGAATTATAAGTTTACTACCACCATATACCCTCTCCTCACAAAGCCTGTGCTTGGTATGTACAAGCATCTAAGGCATAGTCTCCAATTTCCAACAATATTCTGCGAATGCGACCCAACATGGACCAGGCATATTATTATTCAAGAAATTAAGAAATA